>NC_134484.1:255955448-255995448 GCF_040206685.1 Ascaphus truei
AATGACATATGGAATAACATTTTTTCAAAAAGCCTGCCTCTTGACTCCAGAGAAGAAAATACAGATCTCTATTTTTTCCCCCAATTATATTTAAGGTTTTGTTTTTTTGATCCTGTCATTGTTGAGTCGCATTTTTAACATGTTACACCCATTATTGAATATATTTGTAGCCTGCAATTAAGTAAGCAAAATAAATCAGTTATCAGTGTAACGGATTTTCTGACCTAGCCTGACCCACCCAATCTCACATTGGCCCCTGTGGTCTAACCAGTCCCCATTACATGGTTGTGTCTGGTGGTGCACCTGTTGGCAACAGGACTCCTGAGTCTCCCGCATGATGTTGTGTGGGGATTGCCAACCCAGACAGGCAGCTGAGGTAGTGTGCGTGAGTTCTACCTATATCGAGTGCAGCGCCTCCACCTCATCAGGATCCCTGCGTCCGCATGGGGATGGTTCTGATGAGGAACTCCTTCTTGGTGATGCCTTCCCCTGCTGAGTAATTCCAGACTCACACAGTGAAGTGTCTTTATTCAAGGTCATCTTTATTGGCATGGTTGTATGGGCCAGCTGCCCCTCACAGCTATCAGCTTAGCCGCTCATTCCTTTGCTGCACTCCATCTGGAAAGTTCCTCCTTCTCCTAATGGAGTTGCTTTCTACCTCTCCCCTTAGGGAGATTCAACAGCTTCTCTGTCTGCTTCTAGCTGCACAGACTCACAGCTAGCATGAGACTACTGCAACACTGTTGCAGACCTTCACGTGCCTCTCACTGAACAGAGGCAGCACAACACAGGAAACTGAACCACTAACTTTAGGCAGTGCTGTGTCTTATATCACCTCAGGAACAGGCACATCTCTGATGTCACTAAGGGTGGACACCAAGCATGTTGTCACTTCCTTTGGGACATATGACACCTCACCAGGGTTTGAGGGCAAACCTCCATGATCATTACTGGCAACCCTGCATACTTACCAGGTTTACTGCCAGCATGAGAAAGAGATATGTACACCAATTTTACACAAGGCTACATTCTCCCCCTGGTGGAACCCAACGTCCTGGCTGGGATCTAAATTTGCGGAACCTTCCTTCAGGTAGCACTGCAAAACACAACAATACACATTACAGTACATATCTTCATCATAACATAACAGCTACATCCTAACTTAGATGTGTAACAACCCGGATTACTCCCTGCTGGAGTATCCATTACTGGTACTACCATACCCTCTTAAGGTGGCCTACGCACAGCATGGTCCACTGGGTTTAGAGTAGCAATGCTGTAACACTATGGGTGACATACTAGACACCCACAATCAGCCCATAATTCTGGCATGGATGCTAGTGGACTGAGAGGATCATGCCCATACACTTCCTTCAGGCATCTCCTGGAGATGTAAGCTATCCTTTCTGCTGTCTCATTATACCAATTCTCATCTGATGTTTCACGATCCCAATTTTCTATGGAACTATCAGAATCCCAAATTCCTCGTCTGATCCTTCCTCATCATCAGAACTATATCCCCTATCCTCATCAGTGGAATCCATCTCAAACTCAATTACTCCCTGCCTTGGATGGTGAAAATAAAGTAATAGCTTTTGGCGATCCCTGGCAACCCTTGCCGACACTGGAGGTACATAGGGGGTTCCCCGGGCAATAGGCACAATATGAGCAACATTACCCAAATTCCCAGAAGACACTCCTGTGGACCCTGTGGACCTAGAATTGGACCCAAAGCGCTGGGTTGGAACGCACACTACATGCGCTCCCTCCATCTGCCTCTGTCCGCCATTTTGGACTTTCTGCACCGCGCGGATTCTCCACTTTTGCGGTCGCCATTTCGTTGCTGTACTTTCGATTATTGTACATGGAGCTCCTCTCTGCGGGGCAGCTACCACACTGGTACAATACAGATTGCCTTGATGCACCACCTTGTGTACCTAATGTAGGTCTGACTCGTGTTGCACTACCTCAGGCTAGGCTCACTCTCTCAGTGTCTGCTGTACCTCCTTCCTCCCAGTCTGTGCTCCCTTCGGTAAGTGATCTGGAATGGGCTAGAGTACTGTGGCTCTTCCATGCAGTACTTGGGCATCTACCTACTGTTGGCTAGCCTAGCGCAGACCCTCTCCAGAATTCCTGACCACGTTAACAGGCTATCCCTTTAGGCATCCTACCAACTAGCACTGCCTCAAGGTGACTAGGACAGCTATAGCCCGGCTCCAAACCCCCAACTCCTCTCAGGCCCCTAGGTCGTCCCTGCGAGCTGACAATACTCCATCAGCCCCCTGACTAACCCTAGGCTCTGTCCTAACACAGCACAAAGTGGCAGCATACACTCTCCCTGTTTCCCAGTGTGCCTAGCAAAAGCCTGTCCTGTTGACAGGTATCTCAACAGTGCCTCCAAATGTAACGGATTTTCTGACCTTGCCTGACCCACCCAATCTCACATTGGCCCCTGTGGTCTAACCAGTCCCCATTACATGGTTGTGTCTGGTGGTGCACCTGTTGGCAACAGGACTCCTGAGTCTCCCGCATGATGTTATGTGGGGATTGCCAACCCAGACAGGCAGCTGAGGTAGTGTGCGTGAGTCCTACCTATATCGAGTGCAGCGCCTCCACCTCATCAGGATCCCTGCGTCCGCATGGGGATGGTTCTGATGAGGAACTCCTTCTTGGTGATGCCTTCCCCTGCTGAGTAATTCCAGACTCACACAGTGAAGTAAGAAAAAAGGGGGGGATGGGGGAGCACTGGTGAAAATCTGATAAATAACCTAAAAAGGTTGTAAAATGCTCTATGTCAATCTCAAGGGTTTTGAGGGTGTATAATAAATTTTAACACTCACACGGCCTTGTGCGAATGCTGTCGCATAAAGGTATCTTTTGGGCTCACTTTTCCTTCTTCTCTTTTTCTTCTTACGTCTCCTTCCTGTCTTCTGGATACTTTCGCCGCCTTGCGTCTGTAATTTCTTTCTCCTACTTCTTTGATGTTCGTCACACCCTCGGAATAAAAATACACACAAAATGTATGAGCAAACTGTGATTTTATCCGGAAGATACCAGGATGTAGAGCAAGAATATAAATAAAACACTCACACGGGCATGTGTGCGTGCGCTCTAGGGGATGGTCTCTTAGTCTTTATGGGGCAGTCCCGCTTCTTAATGGGAAGTAAACGCTCTAAAAACAGAAGGTTAAAAGGCCACACCTCAGTTTAAAGGCAGAAATAAAATAAAATGTTACTACTCACACGGCCAAGTGTGAGTGCACACTTGGAAATGGTATCTTTTAGTTCTCCTTCTAGGTCCCAGCTAGGAGAGGTCCACTGGTGCTAAACGTGGGTCCTCACCCCCCCCCCTAATAGGGTCAAAAAGGTCTGAGCCCGATGAATACAAGGCTAAAGTCTTTATTGAATGGACAGTACAACAACAGAACACAGCTAACTCAATCCGTGAGTCACTCTGTGGGAAAGTAAAAAAGCCAGTCTTTGGGAAATCGAGCAGGGCTTGTGGTGCTGCAGCTGAACTGCCTCCGCGTCCGGATGTAGCGCTGCACGTCCGCGTGTCCTGCTCCCGACGGTGGCTTGATAGGACCAAAAATGTTGGGGTATTTTGAGCTACGCGTTTCGCCTTTTGGGCTTCCTCAGGCTCCGTAATTCGAATGGTCTGGGCTCGCTGTTCCTGCTTTATATAGTGCGGCCGGCCATTCTACTCCAACCCCCTAATTACGTTGATTTCTGGAATCGGTATCAGCTGTTCTTCACTGATCATGTATACAGTGTGACAGCATAGCGTTCTGCTTCACTATACATATATCGTAACTCTGTATTAATTTAGGGGAATTTTACCCCTCATGTGGGTCTTCTTCATTTTAAGCTTTACCATTACTGTCTGTGATAGGCTATTAGTGCTTTATAATACACAATGATTAAACATATAATTGGTCCTAGAGAGTGTCCCCTCCTTCTCTCTGACCTTTACTATTACAGGCAACTTTAAGGCTAAGTCTAGATAAAAAATATTTAATATAAATAATTGGTTAATTAACAAAATCATGCATAGTGCAAAAGTGTTAACCACTTTGTTAACTAAAAGATGATGTGATACTATGTCTTGTAACGGTGATCTAATACATGTCTATACATAGCATATTTTTAAAAAACGGATTTTAAAACATAATTTGGATTTTCAATCAAAAATCAATTTTATACAGGGAAATTTAAAATACATTTCTAATATAAATAAAAATACTAATAAAAACTACTAATGAAAATTCTCCTCCAACCAAGCGTAAAACATTACTAAAAATATTAAAAATATGGACTCATCTCCTTAAAGATGTTTTGTGGGATGAAACAGATCTATAAAGAAAAGCAAACATGCAATCAGTCCCGTGTAAGGTGGATACTATACAATATATCAAAGTACTCCCAGTGGAAGATTTGGGGAAATGAGTGAGTGGGGAATGACTGGGGCAGGGGAAGGGGGGGGGGGGGGGGTTGGGGGGGGGGGGACCATAAACGTGGTGGGGACGGTCCAGTGAGGTACGTGGAATAATGGAAAGGAATGTGGAGGTTTATATCGTTGAGGCGTTTATTGAAAAGGTTTCACGTTGTCCCAGTTTAGTGAGTTGATCTCCACCCCTCCAATGTACCTCAACCTTCTCTATGCCCTTGTAGGTGAGACCCTCTGGGTTCCCTCCGTGGGTCATACTGAAGTGTCTGGAGACACTATGGGTCAACTCACTAAACTGGGACAACGTGAAACCTTTTGGATCTATAGATTACAGACTCTAGCCCCCAAGGGTCTAAATATAGACATAGACCTGGGGGCATTTTATTGAGTATCCAAAAGGTTCAATAAACGCCTCAACGATAAAAACCTCCACATTCCTTTCCATTATTCCACGTACCTCACTGGACCGTCCCCACCACGTTTATGGTTCCCCTCCCCAACCCCCCCCCCCCCCCTTCCCCTGCCCCAGTCATTCCCCACTCACTCATTTCCCCAAATCTTCCACTGGGAGTACTTTGATATATTGTATAGTATCCACCTTACACGGGACTGATTGCATGTTTGCTTTTCTTTATAGATCTGTTTCATCCCACAAAACATCTTTAAGGAGATGAGTCCATATTTTTAATATTTTTAGTAATGTTTTACGCTTGGTTGGAGGAGAATTTTCATTAGTAGTTTTTATTAGTATTTTTATTTATATTAGAAATGTATTTTAAATTTCCCTGTATAAAATTGATTTTTGATTGAAAATCCAAATTATGTTTTAAAATCCGTTTTTTTAAAATATGCTATGTATAGACATGTATTAGATCACCGTTACAAGACATAGTATCACATCATCTTTTAGTTAACAAAGTGGTTAACACTTTTGCACTATGCATGATTTTGTTAATTAACCAATTATTTATATTAAATATTTTTTATCTAGACTTAGCCTTAAAGTTGCCTGTAATAGTAAAGGTCAGAGAGAAGGAGGGGACACTCTCTAGGACCAATTATATGTTTAATCATTGTGTATTATAAAGCACTAATAGCCTATCACAGACAGTAATGGTAAAGCTTAAAATGAAGAAGACCCACATGAGGGGTAAAATTCCCCTAAATTAATACAGAGTTACGATATATGTATAGTGAAGCAGAACGCTATGCTGTCACACTGTATACATGATCAGTGAAGAACAGCTGATACCGATTCCAGAAATCAACGTAATTAGGGGGTTGGAGTAGAATGGCCGGCCGCACTATATAAAGCAGGAACAGCGAGCCCAGACCATTCGAATTACGGAGCCTGAGGAAGCCCAAAAGGCGAAACGCGTAGCTCAAAATACCCCAACATTTTTGGTCCTATCAAGCCACCGTCGGGAGCAGGACACGCGGACGTGCAGCGCTACATCCGGACGCGGAGGCAGTTCAGCTGCAGCACCACAAGCCCTGCTCGATTTCCCAAAGACTGGCTTTTTTACTTTCCCACAGAGTGACTCACGGATTGAGTTAGCTGTGTTCTGTTGTTGTACTGTCCATTCAATAAAGACTTTAGCCTTGTATTCATCGGGCTCAGACCTTTTTGACCCTATTAGGGGGGGGGGGGGTGAGGACCCACGTTTAGCACCAGTGGACCTCTCCTAGCTGGGACCTAGAAGGAGAACTAAAAGATACCATTTCCAAGTGTGCACTCACACTTGGCCGTGTGAGTAGTAACATTTTATTTTATTTCTGCCTTTAAACTGAGGTGTGGCCTTTTAACCTTCTGTTTTTAGAGCGTTTACTTCCCATTAAGAAGCGGGACTGCCCCATAAAGACTAAGAGACTATCCCCTAGAGCGCACGCACACATGCCCGTGTGAGTGTTTTATTTATATTCTTGCTCTACATCCTGGTATCTTCCGGATAAAATCACAGTTTGCTCATACATTTTGTGTGTATTTTTATTCCGAGGGTGTGACGAACATCAAAGAAGTAGGAGAAAGAAATTACAGACGCAAGGCGGCGAAAGTATCCAGAAGACAGGAAGGAGACGTAAGAAGAAAAAGAGAAGAAGGAAAAGTGAGCCCAAAAGATACCTTTATGCGACAGCATTCGCACAAGGCCGTGTGAGTGTTAAAATTTATTATACACCCTCAAAACCCTTGAGATTGACATAGAGCATTTTACAACCTTTTTAGGTTATTTATCAGATTTTCACCAGTGCTCCCCCATCCCCCCCTTTTTTCTTGTCTCATTTGTTGAAGGATCCTGGGTAGATCCTTTATTGGGGTTTTTTGAGTCACAGGTGGAAAAGAAGCAGAGGGACACCTTGCCTACTACCAAGGTTGTTATATCCCCCTTTCACTATACCTACCATCTTCCTAGGTAGCGCCCGGGTTTTTGTTCTCCATCACACAGTGAAGTGTCTTTATTCAAGGTCATCTTTATTGGCATGGTTGTATGGGCCAGCTGCCCCTCACAGCTATCAGCTTAGCCGCTCATTCCTTTGCTGCACTCCATCTGGAAAGTTCCTCCTTCTCCTAATGGAGTTGCTTTCTACCTCTCCCCTTAGGGAGATTCAACAGCTTCTCTGTCTGCTTCTAGCTGCACAGACTCACAGCTAGCATGAGACTACTGCAACACTGTTGCAGACCTTCACGTGCCTCTCACTGAACAGAGGCAGCACAACACAGGAAACTGAACCACTAACTTTAGGCAGTGCTGTGTCTTATATCACCTCAGGAACAGGCACATCTCTGATGTCACTAAGGGTGGACACCAAGCATGTTGTCACTTCCTTTGGGACATATGACACCTCACCAGGGTTTGAGGGCAAACCTCCATGATCATTACTGGCAACCCTGCATACTTACCAGGTTTACTGCCAGCATGAGAAAGAGATATGTACACCAATTTTACACATGGCTACATCAGTTTTCTGTAATTTTACAAGAAGCAATAATACTTCATGTGTTATTCCCATGCTGGCCTTGAAGGGCACAATAGCGAGATCCCCCGTGTCCTTAGTGACAGTCTCTCAAAATATAGTTGCTGCTGTATGAAGAGCAGGGGAATGCTCAATATTGAAGAGGGTCACTTTCTCTTCAATTCATTTTCAAAATGGTGGCAACAGAGCCAAAAGATCTCTATAATAGATGTTATTTGAGCCAGTACCATCATCAGCATCATAATCATTTATTTTTTTAAGTAAAAACACACCTCTACTTAAGGGGGCACGCTAATACTTTTACAGTCAACGTGAGATCAACTAAAGTGAAATACAATTATTTTGTTACACAAGACTTAAACAGGAAAAGCCAGAGTTATAATAATACATGGTTGCATTAAATGAACAGAGGTTATACATATACAGAGATATGATTATAAGCATAAGTGATGTAGCCAGGTCCCCCTCTTATCTCCAGGCTTCATGAGGGGGACGGCTGTGTGGTTGCTGTAGGGAGATTGTGAGCCAGCGGCGGCTATTACACCATAGATCCGCTGAGAACTACAAGTCCCAGCAGCTCAGGGGCTGCAGACCACATGTTGCCAGGGAGCCAATAGGGCTGCTCCATTTATAACAGTTAGAAAAGTGATAACAGTTAGGGCAGTTGGTCAGTTGGGAGCAGGGTACAGAAGAGGGAGGTAGGGTCCCAGGTGCCAGTAGCCCTGGGACCAGGCCAGCTTTCCCCTGCAGGCCCCAGTTAGTCCCCGACTCACAGTAGGCACCTGCAGCTGTATAGGGAAGCCCAGGTGTTAGGGACCCTTTTTCCTGTGTTGTGCAGTATCAGGGACACAGTGTCTATGTCACGCGCTGACGCGTAACTTGTGGTCTGGGATCAGACCACCTATGTTCAGAGACTGTCTATGGTGGGATGCTCCTGGTGGAGACCACCCCACGCGGAGGCGGAAGGCGTCATTGCTAAGACTGCCCGTTGACTTTTGTTTAGCTACACCCGGGGGCTGAGCGCCAGGGAAGGTATCCGCATAAGTCCACCAGCATTCACGTGGGCAGCACTGTCTCACGCTTGGGGGTGGGAAAGTCCATTGGGGTCTGGACACTGGGACACTGGTGCCCCTGCACCCAAGTACTGTGGGGATATTCCGCGGGTTGTTATACATATATGTCTATTACTGTTCCTATTGATGTCATTGTTTATCACCTCCCAGTAAATACTGTTTCCCATACTCTGTGTATTACTGGGCATATTGTCTTGGGAGGGGTTATCATACTATGTGAGGATCCTTCTCAGGTGGAGGCGCTGTTTAGTAGATATACATACACCCCAGGCTCCCCAGTAGAGGAGGATCAGGCCTCCTGTTTGCCACACAGGTATAGCAGCACGCTTAGTCGCCGTGACACAGGCGGAAAGGGGGCTACATTTGGAGGCGCTGTTGAGATCCTGAACTGTGGTGCCCTATTTAAATTTAAGATATTGTCATCCAGAGGGAAAATGTCCTTACCCTCAAGCCACAGTGTTCATAAGTGGGCCCTAAGATGCCAAGTGCCACCCAGCCACGTGGTGGCAATCAGCCAGGTTCCAGCATCCCTACCCTTGCCTGACCTGCACGCCACCCTGAGACAGAAACCGGGGTTTGCTAAAGCCAATATCAAAGACATCAAATGGGATGCATCCAATCAGTGGTGTATATTGTTAATTGACTGTCAAAAGGATGTCCCAACAGACACTGCATCCCAATTTCTGCCGCTGCACAAAGATCCACCAGGGGGAAGCCCGCTCATATACCCCAAATGCCGCACGCAAACTGAAATGCTTAGTGTCCTTCCCAGCGTGGCAGAATGTTGGTTATCTTCACCTGCTTCCTCCCCAGAGAACTCTAGCCAGAACCAGGTTAGCAGTCGGAGGTCCGAAGCAAGCCACCCTAATGCCCGCATTACAGATGGCCCACTGTTACTCGTAGGAGCCCTGCAGCAACTGACTGACAAGATAGAAAAGCTAGCCCCAGTGCAACCCTACTGCAAGTTGAAGGCCTTCTCTGGGCTATGGCCCACACCGCTTGGGAAGAAGCTTTTGAAGAATGGCGCGATCATGCAGTTCAAGTTCTGCCCGAATGGACGTGCATGGACGTGGTCAAGAAGCAAAGAATCGTGGAGTGTCTACGGCCACCAGCCTCCAACCTTTTACGATTGTATCATGAGACTCATGAAGAAGATGAAGCTAAAGACCTGATAAATGCCCTAACCAAGGCCCATGGGCTGAAGGACGATCCAAGTGCGTTGTTAGTACAGTTCTATGCCTTCAAGCAGACGGGGGATAAGAATGATCCGACTTCCTGCGTCGACTACAGATGATGTTGTGGACACTGGTCAACAAAAAGGTAATTTGGAAGACCGACCTAGATGACTATAGAACCCGGCAATTCTTGCGAGGAGCATCACTCACACCCCCCCCCCCCCCTGGTGGCCAGGATTTGCTGTGCGATCTCTACCACAAATCATCCCAACCTAATGGACCAAATCCAGGACCAAGAGGCCATCCTGAGGTTCCAGGCCCCCAAGCCATCCCGTGACCCCTCAAAAAGGGGAGAGCGATGAAACTCCAGGGAAGCAACCAAGTACCAAGGAAAATTCTGAGGCGGCTAACCACCAAAAGCCATACCAGCAGACCGCCCCTTCCCCCAGGAGATTAGCTCTCACTTCCAGTGCCGAAGAAGATCACACTGACGCCTGATTCAACTGTCACCAATGCGGACACTTCGCCTAGGAATGTCCGAACCCCAAGGTCTCCAATCCTATGGTCATGCCCTTCACAGTACCACCGACTGACATTCCACCTCTGTCGCTGTCAACTGGATGCCCACATTTGGGTGGGGCCTTCCGCCATTGTAAGAGTTATTGTGGAAGGCATATAGTCATCGGCCTTGCTGGACACTGGGTCTCAGGTGACTATCATCTACCGGCTGTTCTATGACCAGCACCTGACTCACCGGCCTATGCGATCGGGCAAGAGGATGAAGCTTTGGGGACTGAGTAATGAGACTTATCCTGCCAAAGGTGTGGTGTCCGTACAGCTGGCCATATCGCAACAGAACACTGGCAAGATCCACACTATGGAAGTGGAGGCTCTGATATGTCCCGAGCCCCGGGAAACTCCTGGATACCCGATCATCTTGGAGGTCAACACTGATGTGGTGCGGGGAGGGATTCGGAATTATTTGCGGGAGAGTGGCAAAACACCCCTATCCTTGCTACGGATACATCCGGCCCACCAGGAAGATTTCTGCACAAGAAGAAGATGGGGAACTCTGCAATTGTGAGGAAGGATTGACCGAAATCCCACAAGGGAAAGCGAGATACATGGAAGTGGAGTGCTGCTGTCCGGGGCGACACAAACCTGACTGGTACTTCTCTCTAGAAAGCATGGTCGACGATGACCCCCATGTAGAGTATAAGATAGTACCCGAGTTAACAGCATGGACCTCTTCGATCCCGGATAGGATTAAAGTGCTTATCCGGAACCCCTCGCCACGTATCATGCCGCTCGACTACGGTCAAATACTGGGTCGAATATATCCCGTCAAGCCCGTCGAGAAGCTAGCTCAGGTGAATATCGCAATGGGAAGAGGGTAGCCGGCCGGGTTAACCAAGACGACAATCTGCGGGAAGAAATCCCTGGCCCTGGTATGCGGGCCATGTGCTCCACGGCTGCCATAGTAGAAGACAAGATTGCATTCTCTGAATTGAGGGTGGCAGATTCTCTGGGGTGCCTGCCCTCTTCCATTCCCGCTGCTTACCGTCATCCAGAAGGCATTTCTGTTACTCCAGAGTATATCCTCTCGTGGAAAGAACTGGTGCTCTACCAGGAGAGGGATCAAGGTGACTAAGGCTATTCGCTAGGGCATCTGACAAAACAATCCCTCTTTGATGAAGCGGGCCCCTACTGGTCATGAGAGAATGGGACAAGTTCCAGATAGACCATGGTCTCCTTTACAGGATAGTCAAATACCATAATCACCCTGACAGGAGACAACTGGTCTTGCCCCAACCCCTTGTGGGCCATGTCCTATGATCTCTTCATGATAAGCACGACCGTTCTTCTATCCCAAAATGCGGGAGGCAGTAGAGCAGTATTGCCAGAAATGTCTGCGTTGTGTTCAGCAAAAGACACTGCCCACCCGTACAGCCCCAATGGGCCACCTCAAAAGCTATGGTCCCATGGACCACGTCTGCATGGAATTTTTTGTGCATCGAACCTGACTCGCGAGGTATCGGCAATGTCCTGGTAGATACAGACCACTACACTCGCTACTGTCAAGCGTTCCCGACCAAGGACCAGAAGGCTCTCACAGTTGCCAAAGTGCTGTAGGAGAAATACTTAATTCATTACGGCCTACCAAATCGGATGCCCTCTGATCAAGGCAGAGACTTTGAGAGCAAGCTTCTCAAGGAGCTGCTTAAATTACTCAACATCCAGAAGTCTAGGACCACTCCGTATCATCCTGAAGGAGATGCCCTGCCCGAAAGTTTCAATCGAATACTGCTTGATATGATAGGCACTCTAAAGAGTGCACAAAAGACCGGATGGAGTAACCACGTTGAAGCTGTGGTGCACGCATATAATTGCACCCGACATGAATCCACAGGATATTCCCCGTATTTTATGATGTTCGGGCGAGAGGCACGACTGCCTGTGGACATCCGCCTCCAGGTATCTACCGATGGGGTACCCAATACAATATGATATAAATAACATTAACCCGTTTGATGCCTGTCATTACCAAGGCTTACCACCGGCACCAAAGGTGTTAATAAATAAAAAATACTACCTAACCTTGTTGCCCGTCTTAGTGCTTTACTAATTGCTAAGGTAAGGAAGGGGTTAACCCGTCCCACCCTAAACCTAAAACCATTGATTATCACTGTGGATAACTAGGTCATCTCAATAGGGAGCCTAGATATCCACATTGGCAATAAATGTTAACCCAGTAATATAAAAAATAAATTAACAATATTACAATACTGGGGGCAACAGTACCTGGGGCAACTACCCTCACCCTTGTTACCCTCACCCTCCCTGTAGACTAATGCCCAACATCCATATTAGCCTGATGGCACAAATAGACAACCCAAAAAAACTTTCCAGAAAAATAAATCGAACCCTGAATGAAGGGTGATGGTCAACCAAAGCAATGCATCCTCGGCTTCACCAGAAGCAATGGATCCTGAACTTGACCCAAAGCAATGGATCCTCAGTTTGACCCAAAGCCATGCAACCTCAGCTTGACCCAAACCAATGCCTCCTCCGCTTAACCCGAAGCAGTGCATGCTTAGCTTGACCCGAAGCAATGTATCCTCCGTTGATAGAAGATTAGTCTCCAGTGAGTAGATCTTCTTTCTGCTTTACTTTTTCCTTCTTTCTTTTCTTCTCTTTGATGTTGATTGTAGGTCTTCTTACATTCAAATTAGATGTCTCAGGCCTGTGACAAGACAGTCACACAATACTTGGTGGTTGTACCATATGATCAGCCATCAAGGTTGGTTGAGAATGACTTCTCAATCAACATTGATGACATCACATGGTACATGTGATAGGATTGATGTACCATGTGATGAATGCCCATGTTTGGGTGATGTGACGTCACCTTAAAGGGGAGTAATGTGATTCACTCCTTTAAAGGTAACGCCACATCACCCAAATAAGGGCATTCATCACATGGTCCAATCCAATTAGTTGATGTACCATGTGATGTTATCAATTTCGGTTAAGAGGTTATTCTCAACCAACCTTGATGGTTGATGGCATGGTACACAATAGGATTGGTGGATGTACTATGTGACTGTCAAGTGTGACATCACAGGCCTTATATAAGACCTGGGATGTCTCATTTGACCAGAAGAAGACCTAAAATCAACAACGGGGAGAAGAAAAGAGGAAAGATCTACTCACTGGAGACTGTTATTCTATCAACAGAGGATGCATTGCTTCTGGCCATTATATACATAGGAAAAACAGGACGAACACCAGCCTGGACTAGGTGATAAATTATTTCTGACGTTCATACCATTCCGATAAATAATGGAACTCCTATGGCTGTTTTTAACCTAAAAATGCGGTAATATGCCTGTTTTTTATCGACTCTGATGCTTTTAACAGATCAGATAAAAAGTGCATTATTTCTGGCAGTGCAACATTGATGTATTGCCCGATAAAAATAAGGCACCTTTTTTGGGCGTTAATACAGTAATGCATTTTTATGTTCAAGGCAATCTATAGCACATTACAGCTGCCAACCTAACTTTGTTCTGTACCACCGTAACAAAACTTGAAGTACCACCAGCATTTTACAGATGTGTCATAAGCTCTTCCTATATTACAGCTGTATATAATCTTCCCTTTTGTTTTAGTTGACTTTTGAAATGTAACTGCAAATATGCTTTACTTGTGCATTATTTTGCCATCACCTCTGTCAACCTCTCCACCACAAAAACCCAAGGATTCGAAGCCACAGTATAGAAATTCACATTGAAAGACTTTTTATACTACCAGTGGTACTCATAAAGCAGACTAAGAACATCATAATTAGAATAATATTATTGTTAAAGGTCATAGGGAACGTAAAAGGCTGAAATTCAAAGTCCTAGGCTACTAATCTATAGCCTAATTGGAATAAAATATTGGTTAATTCTGCATACTGTAATACCATTGTGCACTTTTTAAAAAAAAAATATATATATATACTGTACAGTATATATATAATGGTAGTGTTAATATAAGTACATTTGTCCTTTTTTTTACACCCCTTAATTTTTTTGTCTTTTTTTAGATGCATTTCAAAACAACAAGTTTGCTTAACCAGCTTTGAGAAGTTTGGATGCATTCAATACGAATGTATCCCGCGGCAACCAAAGTGTGAGCATTCACGTGACCCTGCGTGCGATACCGAAAATGTGGAACACAGCAACCTCTGCACGTTACATCAAAGGGGAAAGCAGTTATCCTATAAGGGTTCATGCCAGGTAATACCGTATAGCTCATGTAATAATACACTGTGTTGCTGTTGTTTAGCATTTGCAATAATGATGTCCATATTTATGGCTTTTGACTAAACATTACTTTTTCTCTCCAAAGACTGCAATGGATATCACTGACACAGACATTTGTTCGAAATCTTAAGTTCTTAAGTAAGGAACTTTTGTTACTGTAAAATAATTTCTCCTCATCTCGTCTCCAT
This sequence comes from Ascaphus truei, assembly GCF_040206685.1. Taxonomy (NCBI): domain Eukaryota; kingdom Metazoa; phylum Chordata; class Amphibia; order Anura; family Ascaphidae; genus Ascaphus; species Ascaphus truei. The sequence continues at coordinate 255,970,115 of NC_134484.1, forward strand.
CTGGTTATGTCTCATGAATGATTTGTTTCATTTACACTTTATTTGAAAGCTATTTTTTGAGCTTTTGGAAGTTTTATTTAGTATAATCTACTAGCATCATTTGTGTCCCTTTTCATGTGTTAATATAAAATATGATGCAACCAACTTCAGATTTTATATCCCTAACATCAATTAAATCGGATATCTGATTGCAACTTCATGTGTCTTACTGGTACTGTATTTCAGTATTCTACAGCTACTGTAAAAGCACATTTAACCTTGTTGATGGGATCTACAATTGGTTTTGTAATGCTCCATTCCTTGTATTGTTAGACAGCAGTGATGTTCTGTCTCCTTGTGATTTCACTTGCAGATAATAATTATATTCTAAAGTTTGTTGCATTATATTGTAAAATAATAATAATAATAATAATAATAATAATGTCCATTCTTTGTGTAGTCTGATGTACTGTTGAACCAGTAGTAAGATTTCTAAAGGAGTAAAAAAAAAAAAGGGGGTTGGTGAATAGACTGCAGAGAACATACACATCTTTAATGTAGTTTCAATTATTTTATATATATTTTATACATATTGTGATGTCTCCGGCACAGCGTAGGATCTTATGTCCCAGATAAAGGCAGGAAATGTAGTATTTCTCTATATGGGGTTTATTTACAGGGTTAAATAATACACTAACAGGCCCACCGTCCCTTTAAGTGAAAACCAAATCATAAAATAAACGCCTACCCCTCTTAGGAGACTAAATATACATGCAGCTTCAGCCCTGACTAACTGGATGGACAAGAAAGAAAAAATAATTGTTATCGGCACTTACTTCGTGCATTAAATCCTAATATGTGAAAAAAGTATATATAAACAATATGATGTGACTTTAAAAATAAGGTGAACTGTGATCAATTAGTGGAAATAAATAGTGACGTATGAATCTATAAAAAATCCTCTACACCACCCAGTGCATAGTGCTAATTGAAAAGCGGCTCGAATAACCCTTAAAAGACTGTTCTCTAGTCTGATGAATCCAAGTTTTCTTCAAAAGGTCAGGGGAGCGCCAATGTTCACATCGAAGTCATGAAAAGAAACAATGAAAGACAACATAGTGTGGTACGATTTCAACCAGGGTAATGTGAGTAAGTGTTGAACAATTACACTCACACTTTTCTCCTTTACAATAAAGCAGTACAGAGACACTTCTCTCTCTAATTGGAGCGGTAGGTCAGGAACTTCGCACATGAAACCCCTTTTGTAATAGAATCCTTCCCATCCATTGTTTGTATAACCAAAGGAATAAAGAAATACTAATTGCGCAGTATATCTCAATGTATTCAAAGATTGAACATTAAAAACACATATAGATGTACACTCACATTTTGTACATTACATCAATTCGTGGTACGAAATCCCGACTCCTCTCCGTTTGTGTTTGACTGGTGCACACGCTGTGAAGCTTACTTCCGTGTCTCTGCTCTCATCTACGTCACCTCCGGTTGGGTGAAGTTGAGGGCGGAAGGGCTGTGTGAAGGAATCCCAGGCTGCCAGGACTTCACGTCACGAAATATTGAATCAGAGTGCTTTCGTGACGTGAAGTCCTGCAGCCGGGGATTCCTCCACACAGCCCTTCCGCCCTCAACTTCACCAAACCGGTGATGATATATATATATATATATATATATATATATATATATATATATATTGTGACAGAAACCAGGGGATGGTAATAAATTCCGTATATAGGGCTCCCAGGATACTAGACAGTTTCTATCCTGTTTGGCCTGGGAGTGCAGCCTTATAATACATACACTCCATCCCACAGTTTGGCAAGCGCTGGAACTGAGGGATGAGAGATCCAGACCAGAGTTTGTCTGCTGCCTGATTTCTGTCACCTGTCATGCTAATTAGGAATCAGGTATGAAAGACTGATTTCCTGTTTGCTCTGGTCTCCCCACAAGAGCCAGGAGGCTGGAAGGCTGCTGAACTACAGAGGGGAGAAGCCTCTTCCCCAAACAGGTTCAATCTTTCTGTTCATTTGTGTAAGACTGCAAAAGTACCTTGTTTTGTTGTTGGGAGTGGAAAAGCCACTTCCAACCCTGAGTCAGGGATATCTAAGTTAAGTTATCGCTCAGGTGAGCAGCTTTTGTTTTGATCTGTTTTCTGTTGTATGCACTGTGGCAGTCTCAGTGCCTGGGACTGAATAAACCAGGCATAGCCTGTTTAAAGGAACAGTACGTGACGCCTCATCATTTAACCTACCCTAAAAGACCGTGTTCTAAACAGTCCCGGACAAACGACGGAGCCCCGGAGTAAGCCGTTTGTCACATATGGTGGAGAATGCGGGCAGAGCACTAGGGGGTCTGCGGGTTGAAGAACTTTGAAAGAAAAAAAAAAAAAAAAAAAAAAGTTTTTTTTCATCCTCTGCAAACAAGATGGAAGACGTGGTGGGTGCGCTGGTACGCAATGTCGCTGCCCAGAAAGACGCGAATGAAACCCAGCAACAGCTGTTAATAGCCCAGCAAGAAACTAATGCAAACCAGCAGCAGACGAATGCAGCCCAGCAACAGCTGCTAATAGCCCAGCAAGAGATTAATGCCAACCAGCAACAGGCGAATGCAAACCAGCAACAGACGAATGAAGCCCTGCAAAACGCGAATGCAAACCAGCAAGAGACAAACCGCTTGCTGAGAGAGGAGCAACAGCGGTTCGCTCAGGGCTTACAGCAGGAACTCGAGATCCTGAGGGGGACTATCAGTAACCTTCCACTGGCAGCGGCAGCCCCAGTTCCGAAAATGACCAGGGCAAGCCACTACCTTCAGAAGATGGGACCCTCGGATGATGTGGAAGCCTATCTTCTCACGTTTGAACGCACGGCACAGAGAGAGGGATGGCCAGAAGCTGAGTGGGCTGGTCTAATCGCACCCTTCCTAAGCGGCGAACCCCAGAAGGCTTACTTTGATCTAGAGCCAGCCGAAGCTAACGTCTATGCAAAATTGAAGTTCGAGATCCTCGCCCGCCTCGGCGTAACCACGGCTGTTCGCGCCCAAAGGTTTCACGCATGGTCCTTCACGATGGATAAAGCCACCCGAAGCCAGATGTATGACCTCATCCACCTCGCCCGGAAGTGGCTACAACCCGAGATCAACTCAGCCAGCCACATCGTGGAACGGTTGGTCATGGACCAGTTCTTGAGGAAACTTCCCTCTGCCTTACGCCGTTGGGTCAGTCGGAGTGACCCCCACAATGCGGATGAGCTTGTGGCCCTCGTAGAAAGGTACAATGCAGCAGAAGAGCACCCGCAACCCACAGTCGTGGAGCAACCCCACTACCCGAGGTTCCAGGACTCTTCCAGAGACGGTAAAAGGGTACCGGGGTTAAGGGGCGCTGAAGAGCGGCGACCCCCTTCACGCAGCACAAGCAACAGTGGTTCGCACACTAAGGGCAATAGCCAACATGGGGAGCCGGGAAAAGGCTCTAAGTGGGACACAGACTATGTACCTAAATGTGTAAATTGTCATGAGAGGGGCCACACAGCAAAAATCTGCCCACTAAATGATGAGCCCATGCAATGCAACAGCGTGGAACCTTATTCGCTGTTGTCCCAATGTATGGGCCCTAGCCCAGAGGACCCCTTGAATAACCATCTGTGGGCATTTGTAAAGGTTAATGGTAAGAGGGTTCGGGCACTTCTTGACTCTGGGAGCATGGTCACACTAGTGTCCGAATACCTCTTGCCCATTAAGAAGAAACAGGGAAACAGTTCACAAAGAGTGGCAATTTGTTGTATACATGGGGATAATCATGAATATTCCACTGTTGATGTTTTTTTTGAAACAGAGTTTGGTTCTTTAGATTTCAAGGTGGGTATTGTACCCAAACTGGCACATGATGTGTTAATAGGGACCGACTTTCCCCATTTTCTAAAAATGTGGTCCCCCGCTCAGAATAGCGCCCAGAGTTCAATAGCGGACCATAACGAAGTATTAGAAGAAACAAATCCTTTCCCTTTTTCAGAAATGGAGGTTGACGAGGGCCCAAATAAGAAGGGGGAAAAGGAGGAGTGCTGTAAAATTCCCTTCCCCATCACTACTTTGGTAGGGAATACCCCAAATCAAGATGTTGAGCAGACACTTACCACCCCAGAACCGGATAAGACCCTCGCTGACCTAGAGGTCAGTCCTGGGAGTTTTAAGAAGGCCCAGTGGGAGGACCCCACATTAGCGGTAGCAAGGGGAAATATACGGGACCAGAATAGTACTCCTGGCCAACCAGATAGGTCACTTGCTTACCCCTACTTCGAGGTAGAGAACGACCTAGTATATCGGGTTGATAAAAGGAAATCAGTTACAACTAAACAATTGTTGGTACCACAGACATTCCGTAACGTAGTATTACACCTCGCACATAGTCATCCATTGGGGGGACACCTAGGGGTGGAAAAGACAAAAGAAAAGGTTCTCCGAAGCTTCTATTGGCCTGGGGTTCTGGCAGAAATTACGAATTATTGTTCCTCATGCCCAGAATGTCAGATCACCGCCCCGTTCAAGGCGTACCGCAGCCCATTGGTACCCCTTCCCATAATAGAGGTACCATTTGACCGGATTGCTATGGATCTAGTAGGACCCCTAATAAAGTCTGCTAGGGGACATCAGCATATATTGGTAATATTAGATTATGCCACCCGATATCCGGAGGCAGTTCCCCTACGTAGCACCTCAGCTAAAAACATAGCAAAAGAGTTAGTAGTTCTGTTTTCCCGGGTCGGGATTCCTAAAGAGATTCTATCTGACCAGGGAACACCATTTATGTCCCAAGTAACGAAAGAGCTATGTAAACTCCTAAAAATCAAGCATCTCAGAACCTCAGTCTATCATCCACAAACAGATGGTTTAGTGGAAAGGTTCAATAAAACCTTAAAGAGCATGTTACGGCGGGCGGTTGATAAAGATGGGAAAAACTGGGATTGTTTGTTACCGTACCTGTTATTTGCCATTAGGGAAGTTCCCCAATCATCCACAGGCTTCTCCCCGTTTGAACTATTGTATGGCCGACACCCAAGGGGCTTACTGGATATAGCCAAAGAGACTTGGGAACACGAGGTTACCCCTTACAGAAGTGTAATAGAGCATGTTGCCCAGATGCAGGACCGCATTGCTGCAGTCCTACCCATAGTGAGGGAACACATGGAGAAAGCTCAAGAAGCACAGAGGAATACATATAATAAGGGTGCTAGGGTCAGAATTTTTTCTCCAGGTGATAGGGTACTAGTTCTGGTTCCCACCGTGGAGAGTAAATTCCTTGCTAAATGGCATGGGCCATATGAGGTCTTGGAAAGAGTGGGAGAAGTAAATTATAAGGTAAGGCAGCCAGGTAGGAGGAAACCTGAGCAAATTTACCATATAAACCTACTCAAGCCCTGGAAAGATAGAGAAGTCTTGTTAACCCTAGTACCCCCAGGTCCGTCAGAGAATCAAGAAACTGACCCAGAGGTTAGCATAGCTGAAACCCTGTCTGTTCATCAGAAACGAGAGGTTCAGAATTTAGTGAGAAGAAACAAAGAAATCTTCTCTATACGGCCAGGTAGAACTAGCGTAATTGAACATGACCTAGTCTCTGAACCGGGGGTCCGAGTTAACCTTAAACCGTACCGAATCCCAGAGGCCAAAAGAAAGGCTATAAGTTTAGAGGTTAAAAAAATGCTAAAACTAGGTGTAATTGAGGAATCCCAAAGTGGGTGGAACAGCCCTATAGTCTTAGTCCCAAAGCCAGATGGTACAACAAGGTTTTGTAATGACTACCGGAAACTAAACGCGGTGTCAAAATTTGATACTTATCCTATGCCCAGGGTAGATGAACTTGTAGAGAGACTGGGCAAAGCCCGATATCTCACAACCCTAGACCTAACAAAAGGGTACTGGCAGGTTCCCCTCACAGAAAGGGCAAAAGAAAAGACAGCCTTCTCAACCCCAGACGGCCTCTTTCAGTATAAGGTGTTGCCTTTTGGCTTACATGGAGCTCCCGCCACATTCCAAAGAATGATGGATAAAATTTTAAAACCACATGCTCGGTATGCTGCCGCCTACCTGGATGATGTGGTAATCCATAGTGAAGATTGGCAATCCCACCTTCCAAAGGTCCAAGCTGTGCTTGACGCAGTCCGGTCTGCTGGACTAACTGCTAACCCCGCTAAATGCACTATTGGTCTGGAGGAGGCCAAGTATCTGGGATATTCTATTGGCAGAGGTTTACTCAAACCCCAAACACTCAAAGTGGAGGCGATACAAAATTGGCCAAGGCCAGTTACAAAAAAACAAGTAAGGACCTTTTTGGGGTTAATTGGGTACTATAGAAGGTTTATTCCCAATTTTGCAACTAAGGCAACCCCACTAACTGACCTCACAAAAGCAAGAGGACCGCTAATGGTAAAGTGGTCCCCGGAAACCGAACAGGCCTTTAGAAGCCTGAAAGAAGCTCTCTGTGCCCAACCAGTGTTGGTCACACCTGACTTCTCCAAAGAGTTCGTAGTCCAAACCGACGCATCTGAGGTAGGGCTGGGGGCGGTACTCTCCCAGGAGTCTCAAGGTGAGGAGCACCCCATCCTTTATTTAAGTAGGAAACTAAATCCCCAGGAGAAAAATTACTCCATAGTAGAGAAAGAGTGTCTCGCAATAAAGTGGGCTGTAGAGACGCTCAAATACTATCTGTTGGGGAGAAAATTCCGGTTGGTCACAGATCATGCACCCCTTACCTGGATGTGTCAAAACAGGGAAAAGAATGCTAGAGTGACCAGGTGGTTCCTAAGCCTACAACCCTTTAAATTTTCTGTGGAACACAGGTCAGGGCACAAACATGGCAATGCTGACGGGTTGTCAAGGATGCACTCCCTAATATCCATGGTCGCTCATCCCTCGAGGTCTGAGCTGGGGGGGAGGATATGTGACAGAAACCAGGGGATGGTAATAAATTCCGTATATAGGGCTCCCAGGATACTAGACAGTTTCTATCCTGTTTGGCCTGGGAGTGCAGCCTTATAATACATACACTCCATCCCACAGTTTGGCAAGCGCTGGAACTGAGGGATGAGAGATCCAGACCAGAGTTTGTCTGCTGCCTGATTTCTGTCACCTGTCATGCTAATTAGGAATCAGGTATGAAAGACTGATTTCCTGTTTGCTCTGGTCTCCCCACAAGAGCCAGGAGGCTGGAAGGCTGCTGAACTACAGAGGGGAGAAGCCTCTTCCCCAAACAGGTTCAATCTTTCTGTTCATTTGTGTAAGACTGCAAAAGTACCTTGTTTTGTTGTTGGGAGTGGAAAAGCCACTTCCAACCCTGAGTCAGGGATATCTAAGTTAAGTTATCGCTCAGGTGAGCAGCTTTTGTTTTGATCTGTTTTCTGTTGTATGCACTGTGGCAGTCTCAGTGCCTGGGACTGAATAAACCAGGCATAGCCTGTTTAAAGGAACAGTACGTGACGCCTCATCATTTAACCTACCCTAAAAGACCGTGTTCTAAACAGTCCCGGACAAACGACGGAGCCCCGGAGTAAGCCGTTTGTCACAATATATAAAAGAAAATAAAAGTATTCATATCACTTGTGAGCACATTCATATGTCTTACACAGGTCTGCAACCCTGCCTTTCACCATTATCACCTAGCATACAGTACTTCCACTGCGGCAAGGGATTCTGGGAGATGACATGCAAATGAGCACACAGTTTCACCTTTTGACTGAAATCAATTTTTACATTGAAGCCTTATAAGGTAATGCTCACTGTTCATTTAAGCACAGCATGGGATTAGATGCAAAGCCAATAAAACCACCCACAGACAGCTGTTTCGACCTTTTGGGTCTCATCAGTGTGAGGTTGGTTCTACTGACTTTGCTATTTTAAAGGCTCTGTAGGTTTACCATACTTTATATAAGTTATGGTGGGTGAAAAATGATACAAAAAAACTCAACCGTATCGCATATAGCAAATAAAAATATCACTTGTGAACACATTCACATGTCTTAGACAGGTCTGCAACCCTGCCTTTCACCATTATCACCTAGCATACAGTATTTACACTGCAGAATTCTGGGCAAATGGCATGCAAATGAGCATATATATATATATATATATATATATATATATATATATATATACAAAACAAAATGGGGCAGTACAGGAACAAACTCTGCGCATGCGTGTTAGGGAACCCATTCTTATGTGTGAAGGGTAAGACGTCCTCCGTTGCTGGTTAACCAGGTCTAGTCATCATAACATCATAACAACCAGTAAGGGGAAGATCGTGCATGCGCGGGCAGAGTCACAGCCCATCAGGGATACTAGCCGCAGCACCCACAGTGGGAGAGCCGTCAAGCGCAGTGTAGGCTCATTGCTGTCAGGTATATTTGTAGCCAGCAATGCTGTGTGACCTTGTTTTTATTTCCCTAACCTGTCATTCAAGTTTGTCCCCCACTTGTGTTTTTTTAGGCCCACACTGCGCTTCACGGCTCTCCCACTTTTGGTGCTGCGGCTAGTGTCCCTGATGGGCTGTGACTCTTCCCCTTACTGGTTGTTATGGTTGTGTGAAAAAGAAAGTACACCATCTTTGAATTCTGTGGTTTTACATATCAGGACATAATAACAATCATCTGTTCCTTAGCAGGTCTGAAAATTAGGTAAATACAACCTCAGATGAACAACAACACATTACATATTACACCGTGTCATTATTTATTTAACAAAAATAAAGCCAAAATGGAGAAGCTATGTGTGAAAAACTAAGTACACCCTTATTGCTTCCATTGGAATTAAGATGCTAAGTAGCAGACAGCGGCTGCTAATCAAATGCCCTTGATTAATTGATAATCAACAAGTGTGACCACCTCTATAAAAGCCGAAGTTTTAGCAGTTTGCTGGTCTGGAGCATTCAGGTGTGTGTTAACACAATGCCAAGGAGGAAAGACATACGCAATGATCTTAGAGAAGCAATTGTTGCTGCCCATCAATCTGGGAAGGGTTATAAGGCCATTTCCAAACAATTTAACGTCCATCATTCTACAGTGAGAAAGATTATTCAAAAGTGGAAAACATTCAAGACAGTTGCCAATCTTCCCAGGAGTGGACGTCCCAGCAAATTCACCCCAAGGTCAGACCGTACAATGCTCAGAGAAATTGCAAAATACCCAAGAGTTACATCTCAGACTCTACATGCCTCAGTTAGCATGTTAAATGTTAAAGTTCATGACAGTATAATTAGAAAAAGACTGAACAAGTATGGTTTGTTTGGAAGGGTTGCCAGGAGAAATCCTCTTCTCTCTAAAAGAACATGGCAGCACGGCTTAGGTTTGCAAAGTTGCATGTGAACAAACCAGAAGACTTCTGGAACAATGTCCTTTGGACAGACGAGACCAAAGTGGAGATGTTTGGCCATAATGCACAGCTCCCCGTTTGGTGAAAACCAAACCCAGCATACAGTATCAGCACAAACACCTCATACCAACTGTCAAGCACGGTGGTGGAGGGGTGATGATTTGGGCTTATTTTGCAGCCACAGGACCTGGGAACCTTGCAGTCATTGAGTCGACCACGAACTCCTCTGTATACCAAAGTATTCTAGAGTCAAATATGAGGCCATCTGTCTGACAGCTAAAGCTTGGCTGACATTGGGTCATGCAACAGGACAATGATCCCAAGCACACCAGCAAATCTACAACAGAATGGCTGAAAAAGAAAAGAATCAAGGTGTTGCAATGGCCCAGTCAAAGTCCAGACCTCAACCCGATTGAAATGCTGTGGTGGGACCTTAATGCTGCAGTTCAAGCTCCTGTTTTTTGTTTTGTTTTTACTTCAATAGTTTTATGTGGGCAATATCTACTTACCTAAAGAACTGCATAGCTGCCGGTCAATTCATTCTCCATCTATTGATCGGCGAAGTTTGGCGACATCTTTAGATCTGGGGAATGTAAATGGTTGCTATAGGAACAAACATGCTTGTTAAAATAGAATACAAGAAAATTGGTCTTTCAAAGTTGTTTTTTTAAAAACAGAAAATGCTAAAAGTATTTTTTCTTACTACAGAACTGATTTATTAAAAAAAATACACATGCAGGATATTGCTTGAACTGCAGCTTTAAGAGAGCTGTGCTTAAACAAATGCCCGCAAACCTCAATGAACTGAAGCAACGTTGTAAAGAAGAGTGGGCCAAAATTCCCCCACAACGATGTGAGAGAAAGTCATACAGAAAACGATTACTTCAAGTTATTGCTGCTAAAAGTGGTTCTACAAGCTATTGAATCATAAGGTGTTCTTAGTTTTTCACACATAGCTTTTCCATTTTGGCTTTATTTTTGTTAAATAAATCATGACACGGTGTAATATGTCATGTGTTGTTGTTCATCTGAGGTTGTATTTACCTAATTTTAAGACCTGCTAAGGAACAGATGATTGTTATTATGTCCTGATATTAAAACCATAGAATTCAAAGAGGGTGTACTTTCATTTTCACACAACTGTAATAGATTTACTGATCACAGAAACATAATACTAAATACAGCTAAACCCCGTTATAACGTGCCTCGCTATACCGCGATTCGGTTATAACGCGGTTTTCCCGTGGCTCCCGGTTTTTTTGCACACTGCACACACTGCACACACTCACTGCACACACACTGCTCATTGCTCACACTGCACACACACTGCACACTGCACACACACTGCACACTGCACACACACTGCTCATTGCACACACTGACACACTGCACACACACTGCACACACACTGCACACTGCACACACACTACTCATTGCTCACACTGCACACACTGCACACTGCACACACACTGCTCATTGCTCACACTGCACACACACTGCTCACACTGACACACACTGCTCATTGCTCACACTGCACACACTGACACACTGCTCATTGCTCACACTGCACACACACTGCTCACACTGACACACACTGCACACTGCACACACACTGCTCATTGCTCACACTGCACACACTGATACACTGCTCATTGCTCACACTGCACACACACTGCTCACACTGACACACACTGCACACTGCACACACACTGCTCATTGCTCACACTGCACACACTGACACACTGCTCATTGCTCACACTGCACACACTGACACACTGCTCATTGCTCACACTGCACACACACTGCTCACACTGACACACACCACACACACACACACACACACACACACTACACATATACATAAATCAGCCTTACCTTGGGGATGATTGGTGAGGCATGTGGCTGCAGGGGGGGGGCGTGCCGGTGGGGGTGGTGCTGCGGTGGAGGGGGATGATGGCTGCGGGGGCCCCCGATGCTGCGGGGGCTGGTGGGATGGCCCGGTGCAGCGCGGGGGGCCATGGGGGGGGGGGGGCAGGACGACCCTGCGCTACGGCAGGGCCAGGGGGCCCTGTATTGCGGCGCGAGGGCCCTGTGCAATGGGCGGGGGGGAGCCGGACCGGAGGGGAATCCCCCCTCCCATCTCCTGTCACGCGGTGACAGGGGAAGCGGAAGCCGGAGGGGCATCCCCCCTCCCATCTCCTGTCCCGCGGTGACAGGGGAAGCCGGGACCGCGGGGTAAATATGCACTGATGCGGCGGCCATTTTTTTTTTTAAATTAGCGCGACCCCGTTAGTAACGCGGTGGTCTCGGGGTGGACCCCGAGGACCGCGTTATAACGGGGTTTAGCTGTATATACTTATATTTTATCATTCAGTTTTGATTAACTGGTCAGCATAGTAATTTAGCACTTAAGAAATTGGTTCTTAATAAAAGCAGTCAGTATTACATACTATATGCTGCCATCGTTGAGTTGAGTTCAAAACAAAGTTCCCAGATCTAAATTTAAAAAGCCATGTAACATCATTTGAATTTTGAAACAAATGTTAAAATTGTTGAGGTGTTGTATAACTGAGTGCCTTTACCTAGTGGTAAAATCTGCATATACTGCTTACTAAGACTGCAACCGCTGCATTCAATAGTAACACCACAGATGGCTTATTAGAAGAGAATGGCTATTTCAGATTATAGAAGGATGTACACCAGGGTAGTCCTAGAATGTACCAAGTTGTCAGCTACTGTACAAGTCATTGATAAGTCATACAAATGTTCATTATGAAATAATGTGGGCTAAATGATGATGCAAACTATGAGGAACTACTGACCACACAAGAAAAATTGGATTATGACTACAATTTGACAAACATTAACCCTGGGAAAGAGATGTGTCCTCTAGGAAGCAGATCACAGTGGTGGTGATACCTCCTTATGCAATCATATTGGTTTGAAGCCACACAGTACTGTGTATAGTTTTGGAAGCCACATTTTCTGAATGCAACAACAGTAGCTAAGGATTTGCACTAAAAAGCTTATCAATCCAGAATTTGTTTCAAAGACAATTGTGGGGACAATAAGTTAAAGACATTTTAGTTACTCTGTATGAAACCTCCAATGTTTTTACTAATGCAAGTACTTGGAGGAGGAATAACAACTGCATGTTTCCTGGTCCTATATATGCCGGGACCAGAAGGTCGACCAAATGCATGTTTATCATGACCGCTTTTCAATGGTGGAATATTAGTTGTATTGCATGCTCCCATTTTCCTGCCCTTCTTTTCTCTAATATTCAAGAGCGTAAATCATTGCACGCTTTATTTTTTAGAGATGGGGATTGTTGAATAACTATGCACACATTTTTTTTTATTTCTCATCATCAGCATATTTCATTATTTTATTGTGGCTACTATGATTGTAATTAACAGTTATTCCATATATGTATTTATTTTGTTATTTTAAATCAATGTTGGTCATACTAGCCTAAATTTATGTAATACAGTATATGCATTTAGTGTGAATTGTTCTATGAATTGCCTTGTGTTTTTTGGGAAGGTGCTTTAAAGCAGCAGTTCCATCTGCTTGTTTTATTTTATACTGGGTTGGAATCAGGAGGTACTCCTGCGCTGAACCACGTTAGTTTCAGCTTCGGGAACACCAAGTTTCTGAGATACTTACTGTTGTAGTTACCAGTTTTAAATCTTATTCCAGGGCAAACAAAATGGCCACCAAATCTCGCTATCCAATAGGAAGCCTTGGACAGCCTTTTAAAGCCTCTGGAGAAACCAGGAAGTAACACCGATGACGTCACCGGGCAGCATCTCAGAAACCGGGGGCCCACGGAGCTGAAAATAATGCGGTTCAGCTCCAGGGTACCTCCTGTTTCCAATCCTGTTAAAAAATATATTAAGTGTACACTAGATGGCTGCTTTAAATGACCCCGTAGATGGCCTCTGCTTACTACAGCTCTTTATTTATGATAATACAATGTATTTTAAATACAACACTTACACCTATATTGTATTTGACATTTTTTTAGCCATTTTGCAAATCTGTAGAACCAGTTTGTGGACACAATGGAGAAACATACAACAACGTGTGCAATGCCTATTCTGACCGGGTGGCCGTGGATTACCTCAGCCGGTGTCAAGACATTGGAATTTTTTCAGATCACAGCCTTCATACTGAATGTTCATCTATTCAGTGTCCGCGTAATCCTGCAGTTGGGTGCAAACCGGTTACACCTCCTGGTAAGTCCCAGCACTTTTACATCTCCAAAATGCTCAGAAATGGCATGCAAAAGGATAGAGGATTGGAAAAAATCTCATAGTTATGCTGCAGAGGTTTGGAGCAATGCTACAATTGTGTGTGCTGCACAGAGAAACGTTAATGCTGTATGGTGGTAGCCCTTGTTGAGTGTTATATTTCAGCAAACTCCTAAAGATCCTAAAGCTTTGTCTGCCAGAAAATGTAGACAGGGAACTTGGCTCCTGGTTCTGACTGGCCAGGAAGGTTGCAGAGCCATAAGACAGACATTTATACCTTGTCCCCACATCAGTGTTTAAGAACCCTTTGATTAATTACTTACAGTGGCGTACATTATTGTATTATTAGTATATCCACCTTGAATGTTTGCAGAACTTTAAATATTTTATATTGCTTACGTTAAAATATGTTAACAGTTGTGCTCCCCTCTGGTGAACTTGGCTTAGGTTATCGCTACACCAGCAACCAAATGTTAAAATTGTGCATTTAAACTTCCTTGACACATATTTTGGTCAGAAAGTAGAATCTGGGTCAACAACAGACATAGCTAGGGTGCCCAGGTGTCCCGGTTTTTTTTTGTGGCTGTTCCGGATTTGGCCATCAGAGAAGGGGGGGCAGCAGAGAGCACAGAATGCAGGCAGAGAGGAGAGCGGAGGCCGGTCTGACAGCAGAGGGTGGGGGCGGGGTTAGTGTCAGCGGAGCCTCAGCAGTGAGAGCCGGAAGTGAGGTGCCTGCTGCCAGGCAAGATGGCTTCCCCCCCTCCATGCTCCACAGTGACAGGTAGGACACAGAGAGTGAGTGTGAGTGGCTCTGTGTGTGTCACTTGTTGTGTGTGTGTGTGTGTGTGTGTGTGTGTGTGTGTGTGTGTGTGTGTGTCACTGGCTGTGTGTGTGTGTGTGTGTGTGTGTGTGTGTGTGTGTGTGTGTGTGTGTGTGTGTGTGTGTTTGTGTCACTGGCTCCATGTGTGTGTGTGTGTGTGTGTCACTGGCTGTGTGTGTGTGTGTGTGTGTGTGTGTGTGTGTGTGTGTGTGTGTGTGTGTCACTGGCTCCGTGTGTGTGTGTGTGTGTTTGTGTGTGGGTCAGTGGCTCTGTGTGTGTGTGGGTCAGTGGCTCTGTGTGTGTGTGGGTCAGTGGCTCTGTGTGTGTGTGTGTGTGGGTCAGCGGCTCTGTGTGTGTGTGTGTGTGTGTGTCAGTGGCTCTGTGTGTGTGATTGTGTGTGTGTCAGTGGCTCTGTGTGTGTGTGACTGTGTGTGTCAGTGGCTCTGTGTGCTCCACAGTGACAGGTAGGATACAGAGAGAGAGAGTGAGTGTGAGTATGAGTGGCTCTGTGTGTGTCACTGGTTCTGTGTGTGTGTGTGTGTGTGTGTGTCATTGGCTCTGTGTGTGTGTGTGTGGGTCAGTGGCTCTGTGTGTGTGTGGGTCAGTGGCTCTGTGTGTGTGTGTGTGTGTGGGGGTCAGTGGCTCTGTGTGTGTGTGTGTGTGTGTGTGTGTGTGTATGTGTGTCAGTGGCTCTGTGTGTGTGTGATTGTGTGCGTCAGTGGCTCTGTGGGTGTGTGTGTGTGTGTGAGTGTGTGTGTCGGTGGCTCTGTGTGTGTGTGTGTGTGTGTCAGTGGCTCTGTGTGTGTGTGGGTCAGTGGCTCTGTGTGTGTGTGTGAGTGGCTCTGTCTGTGTCAGTGGCTCTCTCTCTGTGTGTGTGTGTGTGTGTGTGTGTGTGTGTGTGTGTGTGTGTGTGTGTGTGTGTGTGTTTGTGTGTGTGTGTGTGTGTGTGTGTGTGTGTGTGTGTGTGTGTGTGTGTGTGTGTGTGTGTGTGTGTGTGTGTGTGTGTGTGTGTGTGTCAGTGGCTCTGTGTGTGTGTATGGGTCAGTGGCTCTGTGTGTGTGTGTGGGTCAGTAGCTCTGTGTGTGTGTGGGTCAGTGGCTCTGTGTGTGTGTGGGTCAGTGGCTCTGTGTGTGTGTGGGTCAGTGGCTCTGTGTGTGCGTGTTACATAGTTACATAGTTGCATAGTAGATGAGGTTGAAAAAAGACATAGGTCCATCAAGTTCAACCTATGCTAAATTTAGACAACAGATACTTTATCCTATATCTATACTTACTTATTGATCCGAGGAAGGCAAACAAAAAACCCCGTTAAGGGGAAAAATTAATTCCTTCCTGACTCCAAGAATTGGCAATCGGATTAATCCCTGGATCAACATCCTTCCCATGTATACTTATTTGGTATATCCCTGTCTACCTTTCCCATCTAAAAGATGTCCAACCTTTTTTTGAACAAATCTATTGTATCTGCCATCACAGTCTCCATGGGTAATGAATTCCACATTTTAACTGCCTTTACTGTAAAGAACCCTTTCCTTTGTTGCTGGTGAAATTTCCTTTCCTCCAACCTTAAGGGATGGCCCCGAGTCCTTAGTACTGCCCGTGGGATGAATAGTTCTTTTGAAAGCTCCTTGTATTGTCCCCGAATATATTTGTATATAGTTATCATATCCCCTCTTAGACGCCTCTTTTCTAATGTAAATAAATCTAATTTAGCTAGCCTCTCCTCGTAAGTTAGATTGTCCATCCCCTTTATTAATTTGGTGGCTCTTCTCTGCACTCTCTCTAGTTCCATAATGTCTTTTCTTAGGATTGGTGCCCAAAATTGTACTCCATATTCAAGGTGTGGTCTTACTAGTGCTTTGAAAAGGGGCATTATTATGTTTACTTCCCTTCCATCCATTGCCCGTTTGATGCACGATAAGATCTTGTTTGCCTTTGCAGCTACTGCATGACTTTGGGCACTATTGCTAAGCCTGCTGCCTACAAGCACTCCTAAATCCTTCTCCATCAAGGATTCCCCCAATATATCTGTCATGGAACAAGAACCACATCTCTGTTTCACCCCCCCACCCCCACACCTTTCATTTGCAGCTTCTGCCTGTCACGTTCTCATTCCAGCTGCATGTATTTTGCTCTGTACACACACAGTGCCTGTGTGTTAGACACAGTGTTGCGATCCCTGTCTCTGCATTATGCCAGTGAGTTGCTACAACAACCTCAGCCTTTCTATCAGAATGGGCTAGTCTGCCTTCTCACCCTCTGCCTTGCCCACAGATGGTCTGTCCCCAGGTTATCTTGCTACCCAGAATACACTCACACTTCCTTTTCCATATTCAACACTGGCTGAGTGAGTACCTTCTGTAATTGCTCTACTGGCAGGGCCTTATCCTTTTCACCTGCCCTTACTACAAAGCACCCACAGAGAGACATTATTCCAACACAAACATCTCATCCACAAGTGCCTTTCTTTATTGCTGTTTTCCCTAAATAAAGTGAAGAAAATATACAGGACTTGTTGTGTTTTGGAAAGAGGGCTGAGTTGAAGCTAGCTGGGTTCATTCATACCTCCAGACATGACCCTGGATCCAGAATAATATCTCCATTTAATTTGTAAGTCGCCTTTTTATTCTTGCATCCCAAATGCATAATCTTACATTTATCTGTATTAAACCTCATTTGCCATTTACCTGCCCCCGTTTTCAGTCTCTCCAAGTCCTTCTGAAGAGAAAATACACCCTGCTCTGATTCTATTACCTTACACAATTTAGTATCATCAGCAAAGATGGAGACTTTGCTCTCGATCCCAACCTCAAGGTCATTAATAAACAAGTTAAAAAGCAGGGGTCCCAGTACCGATCCCTGAGGTACTCCACTCACGACTTTAGCCCAACCTGAAAAAGTTCCATTTATGACAATCCTCTGTTGTCAGTCCTTTAACCAGTTTTCAATCTAGGTGCATATATTATTACTGAGTCCAATTTTCTTTATTTTGTACACCAACCTCTTGTGTGAAACTGTATCAAAAGCCTTTGCAAAATCTAAGTAGACCACATCAACTGCAATACACTGGTCTAAATTCCTACTTACCTCCTCAAAGAAACAAATAAGGTTAGTTTGGCAAGATCTAGCCTTCATAAATCCATGCTGACTATTACTAATAATTTTGTTTTCCATTAGGTATTCCTGAATATTATCCCGTATTAAACCTTCAAGTAGTTTCCCTACTATTGAAGTCAGGCTTACAGGTCTGTAATTTCCCGGTTGTGATCTAGCTCACTTTTTAAAATATAGGCACCACATCTGCTTTATGCCAATCTTGTGGTACTGAGTGTATGGGTCAGTGGCTCTGTGTGTGTGTGGCTCTTTGTGTGTGTGTGTGGGGGTCAGCGGCTCTGTGTGTGTGTGGGGGTCAGTGGCTCTGTGTGTGTCTGGGGGGGGGCAGTGGCTCTGTGTGTGTGTGGCTCTGTGTGTATGTGTGTGTGGGTCAGAGGCTCTGTGTGTGTGTGTGGGTCAGTGGCTCTGTGTGTGTGTGTGGGTCAGTGGCTCTGTGTGTGTGTGTGGGTCAGTGGCTCTGTGTGTGTGTGGGTCAGTGGCTCTGTGTGTGTGTGGCTCTTTGTGTGTGTGTGTGTGTGGGTCAGGGGCTCTGTGTGTGTGTGGGGGTCAGTGGCTCTGTGTGTGTGTGTGGGGGGGGCAGTGGCTCTGTGTGTGTGTGGCTCTGTGTGTATGTGTGTGTGGGTCAGAAGCTCTGTGTGTGTGTGTGGGTCAGTGGCTCTGTGTGTGTGTGTGGCTTTGTGTGTATGTGTGTGTGGGTCAGAGGCTCTGTGTGTGTGGGTCAGTGGCTCTGTGTGTGTGTGGGGGGGAGGGTCAGTGGCTCTGTGTGTGTGTGGTGGGGGGTCAGTGGCTCTGTGTGTGTGTGGGTTAGTGGCTCTGTGTGTGTGTGGGGGTCAGTGGCTCTGTGTGCGTGTGGGGGGGCAGTGGCTATGTGTGTGTGTGTGGGTCAGTGGCTCTGTGTGTGTGGGTCAGTGGCTTTGTGTGTGTGTGGGTCAGTGGCTCTATGTGTGTGTGGAGGGGTCAGTGGCTCTGTGTGTGTGTGTGGGGGGGGGGGGGTCAGTGGCTCTGTGTGTGTGTGAGGGTCAGTGGCTCGGTGTGTGTGTGTGGGGGTCAGTGGGTCTGTGTGTGAGTGGGCAGGGGGGGTCAGTGGCTCTGTGTGTGTGTGTGGGTCAGTGGCTCTGTGTGTGTGTGGGGGTCAGTGGCTGTGTGTGTGTGTGTGTGTGGGGGGGGGGTCAGTAGCTCTGTGTGTGTGTGGGTCAGTGGCTCTGTGTGTGTGTGTTTGTGTGTGGGGGGGTCAGTGGCTTTGTGTGTGGTGGGGTGTGACAGGGTAAACCAAAGGCCCCCTTTATATGCCTGGAAAACCTATGTCTAGTCTGCAGTGCAGCACTGACTAGGTTAACTTCATCTGGGAACCTCAGGACAATTAGTTGGATCCCAGCTGCCTAATCAAGGTGTGTTAAAACCCAGGCTGTAGACACATGGAGGCTATTTTTTGTTTTGTGTGCTGTATATCTTTTTAAGGCTAAATAAATAAGCCTTGTCAAGAAACCCGCGTGTGTAGTTGCATGTACCCTGCAACATATGGTGTCAAGAAGTGACATTTGAAAGAGTCGCCGAAGCTCAGGGCTGGGCTGCAGATCGCTGGGCAACTGCTTTGGCCCCGCTCCTCATAGGGGAAGCCCAGGTCTCATATCAGGGCCTCCCTACAGATCAGGCAATGGACTACCGACAAGTAAAATCCGCCATACTGGATCGCTTAGGTCTGACCCCAGAGACCTACCGGCAGCAGTTCCGGAACATGAAGTACACCGCTAAGATGAGACCCCGGGTCCTCGCTCAGCGATTATTGGACTTGTGTACACGCTGGATACAACCCGAGGAGTGCACTAAGGAGGCAATTCTTGAGCAGGTGGTTTTGGAACAATTTCTACAAATTATACCCCCTGCCGCACGCTCGTGGGTAAAACGCCACGCTGCTGAAACCCTAGCTTTGGCGGTCCGACTCGTGGAGAACTTCCTTGGGGCTGAGCAGCAGGTGAGTGTCCTGGACCCGACTCCACCGGCACTTGCGGATGCCCAAAGAGGGAGTTTGGATCAATGGGGAACCTACGGCCCGTCACGGAACCGCCAAGTCCAAAGGAAGGAGCAGTCGTTCCAGCAAGGACGGAGTCCAAATGCTGGTCCCCGCAGGGACCCTCATCTCCTTCCGGATGTCGGCTCGTCGCAAAGTGAGAGGAACTTCCGAGGACGTCGCCCACAGGACCCACCAGATGCCTGGTCTCCAGTAAGCAGTCCAGCGGAGCGCTATCCACAGCCCCCTCCTGCGAGGGAACCCTCTCCATGTTCCGCCTGCGGAGAACAAGGCCACCGGTATGTTGACTGTCCACTGATGGATTGTTCATTCAGCAGAACCGTCGCCTCGGCTTTTACTAAGGAAAATTACAAGCCCTTGCTACTTCCAGCCCTGATTGGGGGAAAAAACATCCAGGCCCTTGTAGATTCGGGCTCTGGGAAAACTCTGGTCCTCCAGGAACTGTTACCGCCCAACGTGTGTTCTTTTGACTCCCCATGGAGCATAGAATGTATACACGGCGATGTAAGACGCTATCCGACGGCCAAAATCCGGCTACAGGTAAAAGGTCAGGAGGCTTACCTCGAAGTAGGAGTTGCTCCTTGGCTCCCTGCCCCCGTTGTGCTCGGTCGGGACTGGCCTTTCTTTTCGGACCTAATGGCCCCAGTCTTTCACAAGGAGCCTCCTTCTAGGGCTCAGGAGAACCCTGGCAAACTGTTCCCCTTCTCGGCAGACCTTTTTCCCAGTAGACACCGGGTTCAAAAGACTCGGAAGCAAAGACGCTTGGACAAACAGGACTGGTTGCAGAAATCTGGGTCTCAAGGTGACCATTCTAGTAGTCAGAGGTCACAAGTGATGGCTGGGGATGGCCAAAGGGAGGGGGATATGGGCCCTGGAGATTTACCAGACCTGTACCTCCCTGACTTTCGCCAGAAACAAAGGGAAGACCCAGTCCTTGCTAGACAGTATGACAAGGTGGTGAAAATTGATGAACAGATTTTAGATGCACAAGGGGTGATAGTATTCCCCCATTTTGAGCTATCAAAGGATATCCTATATAGGGTGAATAGGCAGACACAAACAGGGGAGGTCACCAGACAGATATTGGTTCCCAAGGCGTTTGTTAAATCTGTGTTCACTCTAGCCCATACTGTCCCTTGGGGTGGTCACCTGGGCAGGGATAAAACATTGGACTGTATTTCATCCCGATTCTATTGGCCAGGGATGCATAGTGACATTGCTAAGCTATGTGCAGCATGTCCGGAGTGCCAGTTAACTAGTCCAAAAGGACAAAAACCAGCCCCTTTGGTTCCTCTACCCTTGGTGTCAGTTCCCTTTGAGAGGATTGGGGTAGACTTGGTAGGACCTCTAGAACCTTCTGCGAAAGGACACAGGTTTATCCTTGTCATAGTTGATTATGCGACAAGATATCCTGAGGCGTTCCCCCTGAGAACAGCAATGGCGAAGCAAGTAGCCAACAAGTTGTTGGAACTGTTCTCACGGGTTGGACTTCCCCAGGTTATGTTGACAGACCAAGGTACAAATTTCATGGCTAAACTGATGCAGGATGTCTTAAAGTTACTAGAGGTCAAGTTTGTTCGGACATCGGTCTACCATCCACAGACTGACGGATTGGTGGAAAGATTTAACCGAACTCTAAAAGGGATGCTGAGGAAATTTGTAGATTCAGAGAAGAGAGCCTGGGATGAACTTCTCCCTTTTCTGCTATTTGCAGTGCGGGAAGTCCCCCAGGCCTCCACGGGATTCTCTCCATTTGAATTGCTCTATGGCCGCCAACCGCGGGGTATCCTAGACCTCCTAAAGGAGTCCTGGGAGGAACAGCAGTCCCCTTCTAAGAATACCCTGCAATATGTACTAGACCTTAGGAAGCGCCTAGATGTGGTCGGCCATTTTGCCAGGGAGAATCTTAGATCAGCCCAGGACAATCAGGAGAGACATTACAATCAGAATGCTCGCATGAGAGTGTTTCACCTAGGACACCAGGTGATGTTATTGTTACCCAGTTGCGAGAGTAAACTCCTGGCCAAATGGCAGGGCCCATTCGAAGTACTCCGCCGTACGGGTAATGTGGATTACGAGATCGCTCAACCAGGGTCCAGAAAGGGTAAACAAATTTACCATGTGAACTTGCTGAAACCCTGAAAGATGCAGCGGCCTCTATTCATCCACCCGGTGGAGGAGGAAACGGACTTGAGTCCTCAGCCTCCACGGGAGAACATCGTGGGTGTTGATAAAATCCCAATGGGTAAACAGTTGTCCTCTGAACAAAAAGGGGACTTGTTAGCAATAATTACTCAATTCCAGGATGTTTTTTCTGACTTACCAGGACAAACTAACTTAATTTCCCATGCAATCGAGACAGCACCTGGAGTAAAAGTACGTTCCCGTCCTTATAGGTTGCCTGAAAGTCGTAGGGCTCTGGTAGAGAAGGAGGTACAAGAAATGTTACACTTAGGAGTGATTGAGGAATCATGCAGTGAGTGGTGTAGTCCACTAATTATGGTCCCTAAACCCGATGGGAAGGTAAGATTTTGTGTGGACCTCCGAAAGGTCAATGCGGTATCCAAGTTTGACGCATATCCGATGCCAAGGGTGGACGAATTAATTGACGCCCTTGGTAATGCGGAATATATATCCACGTTGGACTTGACAAAAGGATACTGGCAAATACCCTTAGAGGAAAAGTCAAAATGCAAAACAGCCTTTGCCACTCCCATGGGTTTATACCAGTTTGTGACAATGCCATTTGGACTGCATGGAGCACCAGCCACATTTCAGAGACTCATGGATAAGGTATTGAGGCCCCATAGGACTTATGCCTCAGCCTATCTAGATGACAATGTCATTTATAGTAAAGCAGGTATGGGAAATGAATCCCTGTAGGTGCTACATAAGTCTCTGCAGTATTGTGCAATATGGCATAGGAGTCCAGGCAAGAGTTAACATCTTATGCAGTATATTTAGGCATTGAGTGCTCACTTGATGGCCATATGATAGGGTAATATAAAGAGTGGTATGCAGGCACCACAGTGGGTGTGTGAAATGTACACTCACTGAAGAGAGCACACCCCACACCCACTTATGGGACAGCACCCCTCAACCCATAGGCATGAGACATAATAAAGACATGAATTGTAAAACTGCAATCACAGAAATAAGTAACTCACGAAACCTTCCTGGACAGGTGTAGCGTGCCTCCTTCCGATATGATGAATCCAAGTAGATTCATTTATAGAAACACTGGCGGGCCCATCTAAATAGGCTGAAACCGGTCCTCAAATCTCTAAGAGAGGCAGGGCTCACAGGCAACCCTAAGAAATGTGCCTTGGGTAAAGCGGAAACCAAATACTTAGGGTATGCAGTGGGAGGTGGAAAAGTAAGGCCACTAGCCGACAAGGTAGCTGCCCTGAAAGAAGTTCCGACCCCCCCAAACAAAAACGCAGGTACGCTCTCTGCTGGGTTTAGCAGGGTACTACCGACGGTTCATCCCCAACTATTCGGAAGTGGCAGCCCCTTTAACGGACCTCACAAAAAAGTGTGCCCCTACACAAGTGGTGTGGTCAAGGGATTGTCAGAGAGCCTTTGAGGACATAAAAAGGTGTCTATCAGAGGGTCCCATCCTTAGAAGCCCAGACTTCAACAGCCCTTTTATAGTGCAAACAGATGCTCAGAGATAGGGCTAGGGGCAGTGTTGTCACAACAGTTTGAGGGAGTTGAACATCCTATCCTTTTCCTGAGTAGGAAATTGTTCACAAGGGAAAAAACTACTCAGTGATTGAGAAAGAGTGCCTCACAGTAAAGTGGGCAGTCGAGGCTTTGAGGCATTACCTGGCAGGAGTCCATTTTACTTTGGTGACGGATCATGCTCCACTGAAGTGGTTAAATAGCATGAAGAATTCCAATGCTAGATTGACTAGGTGGTATATGGCCCTCCAACCCTTCTCATTTGAGATTCAGCATAGGCTGGGGAAAGAGAACGCAAATGCTGACTTCTTTTCTAGAGAAGGGGTGGATGGCCGGGCTTCAGCCGTGCGTAGCCCCAGCCACACACTAACAGGGGAGGAATGTGACAGGGTAAACAAAAGCCACCAGTTATATGCCTGGAAAACCTATGTCTAGTCTGCAGTGCAGCACTGACTAGGTTAACTTCAGCTGGGAACCTCAGGACAATTAGTTGGATCCCAGCTGCCTAATCAAGGTGTGTTAAAACCCAGGCTGTAGACACATGGAGGCTGTCTGTTGAGGAGTGAGGAGTAAGCTGCTAAAGAGATTGCTGAAGAGAATTCCTGATACAAGGTCTGATTAGCAAAGTAAATGAATTGTGAACTGTCTGTGCCCTGCATAGAAAAGGGTAGCTGCATTATTTTTAGACTGTTTGGTTTTGTCTGCTGTTGAAAAGCCATTTTTCTTTTCTCTTGTTTGCTGAAGGAAAAAGCTATTTTTGTTTTGTGTGCTGTATATCTTTTTAAGGCTAAATAAATAAGCCTTGTCCAGAAACCCGTGTGTGTAGTTGCATGTACCCTGCAACAGGGGGTCAGTGGCTTTGTGTGTGTGGGGGTCAGTGGCTCTGTGTGTGTGTTGGTCAGTGGCTCTGTGTGTGTGTGTGTGGGTCAGTGGCTCTGTGTGGGTGTGGGGGTCAGTGGCTCTGTGGGTCAGTGGCTGTGTGTGTGTGTGTGTGTGTGTGTGTGTGTGTGTGTGTGTGTGTGTGTGTGTGTGTGTGTGTGTGTGTGTGTGTGTGTGTGTGTGTGTGTGTGTGTGTGTGTGTGTGTGTGTGTGTGGCTCTGTGTGTGTGTGGGGGGGTCAGTGTGTGTGTGTGTGTGTGTGTGTGTGTGTGTGTGTGTGTGTGTGTGTGTGTGTGTGTGTGTGTGTGTGTGTGTGTGTGTGTGTGGCTCTGTGTGTGTGTGTGGGGGGGGGTCAGTGTGTGTGTGTGTGTGTGTGTGTGTGTGTGTGTGTGTGTGTGTGTGTGTGTGGGTCAGTGGCTCTGTGTTTGTGGGGGGTCAGTGGCTCTGTGTGTGTGGGGGGTCAGTGGCTCTGTGTGTGTGTGGGAGTCAGTGGCTCTGTGTGTGTGAATGTGTGTGTGTGTGTGTGTGTGTGTGTGTGTGTCTGGCTCCCTTGTGTGTGTGGGTCAGTGGCACTGTGTGTGTGGGTAAGTGGCTCTGTGTTTGTGGGTGGTCAGTGGCTGTGTGTGTGTGTGTGTGTGTGTGTCAGTGGCTCTGTGTGTGTGTGGGTCAGTGGCTCTGTGTGTGTGTGGGTCAGTGGCTCTGTGTGTGTGTGTGTGGGTCAGTGGCTCTGTGTGTGTGTGTGTGTGGGTCAGTGGCTCTGTGTGGGTCAGTGGCTGTGTGTGTGTGTGTGGGTCAGTGGCTGTGTGTGTGTGTTGGTCAGTGGCTGTGTGTGTGTGTGGGGGGGGTCAGTGGCTGTGTGTGTGTGTGTGGGGGGGGTCAGTGGCTTTGTGTGTGTGGGGGCCAGTGGCTCTGTGTGTGTGGGGGTCAGTGGCTCTGTGTGTGGGTCAGTGGCTCAGTGTGTGTGTGTGGGTCAGTGGCTCTGTGTGGGTGTGGGTCAGTAGCTCTGTGTGTGTGTGTGTGTGTGTGTGTGTGGGTCCGTGGCTCTGTGTGTGTGTGTGGGGGGGGGGGTTAGTGGCTCTGTGTGTGTGTGTGTGTGTTGGGGGATCAGTGGCTCTGTGCGTGTGTGTGTGGGTGTGTCAGTGGCTCTGTGTGTGTGGGGGGTTAGTGGCTCTGTGTGTGTGTGTGTGTGTGTGTGTGTGTCAGTG
>NC_134484.1:256035448-256038444 GCF_040206685.1 Ascaphus truei
GGGTCAGTGGCTCTGTGTGTGGGTCAGTGGCTCAGTGTGTGTGTGGGTCAGTGGCTCTGTGTGGGTGTGGGTCAGTGACTGTGTGTGTGTGTGTGTGTGTGTGTGTGTGTGTGTGTGTGTGTGTGTGTGTGTGTGTGTGTGTGTGTGTGTGTGTGTGTGTGTGTGTGTGTGTGTGTTGGGGGATCAGTGGCTCTGTGCGTGTGTGTGTGGGGGTCAGTGGCTTTGTGTGTGTCGGGGGTGGTCAGTGGCTCTGTGTGTGTGTGTGTGTGTGTGTGTGTGTGTGTGTGTCAGTGGCTCTGTGTGTGTGGGGGGGTTAGTGGCTCTGTGTGTGTAGGTCAGTGACTCTGTGTGTGTGTGTGTGTGTGTGTGTGTGTGTGTGTGTGTGTGTGTGTGTGTGTGTGTGTGTGTGTGTGTGTCAGTGGCTCTGTGTGTGTGGGGGGGACAGTGGCTCTGTGTGTGTGAGGGTCAGTGGCTCTGTGTGTGTGTGTGTGGGTCAGTGGCTCTGTGTGTGTGTGGGGGTCAGTGGCTCTGTGTGTGTGTGGGGGGGGCAGTGGCTCTGTGTGTGTGTGGCTCTGTGTGTGTGTGGGGGGGGGCAGTGTGTGGGGGGGGGCTCTGTGTGTGTGTATGTGTGTGTGTGTGGGTCAGTAGTTCTGTGTGGGTCAGTGGCTCTGTGTGTGTGTGTGGGGGGGGGGTCAGTGGCTTTGTGTGTGTGGGGGTCAGTGGCTTTTTGTGTGTGGGTCAGTGGCTCTGTGTGTGTGTGTGGGTCAGTGGCTCTGTGTGTGTGGGAGTCAGTGGCTCTGTGTGTGTGTGTGTGTGTGTGTGTGTGTGTGTGTGTGTGTGTGTGTGTGTGTGTGTGTGTGTGTGTGTGTGTGTGTGTGTGTGTGTGTGTGTGTCAGTGGCTCTGTGTGTGTGTGTGGGTCAGTGGCACTGTGTGTGTGTGTGTGTGTGTGTGTGTGTGTGTGTGTGTGTGTGTGTGTGTGTCAGTGGCTCTGTGTGTGTGTGGGTTAGTGGCTCTGTGTGTGTGTGGGGGGGGTCAGTGGCTCTGTGTGTGTGTGTGTGTGGGTCAGTGGTTCTGTGTGTGTGTGGGTTAGTGGCTCTGTGTGTGTGTGGGGGGGTCAGTGGCTCTGTGTGTGTGTGTGTGTGTGTGTGTGTGGGAGGGTTCAGTTGCTGTGTGTGTGTGTGTGTGTGTGTGTGTGTGTGTGTGTGTGTGTGTGTGTGTGTGTGTGTGTGTGTGTGTGTGTGTGTGTGTGTGTGTGTGTGTGTCAGTGGCTCTGTGTGTGTGTGGGTTAGTGGCTCTGTGTGTGTGTGGGGGGGTCAGTGGCTCTGTGTGTGTGTGTGGGTCAGTGGCTCTGTGTGTGTGTGGGGGGGGAGGTCAGTGGCTTTGTGTGTGTGGGGGTCAGTGGCTTTTTGTGTGTGGGGGCCAGTGGCTCTGTGTGTGTGTGTGGGTCAGTGGCTCTGTGTGTGTTTGTGGTCTGTGGCTCTGTGTGTGTGGGGGAGTCAGTGGCTCTGTGTGTGTGTTTGTGGGTCAGTGGCTCTGTGTGTGTGTCAGTGGCTCTGTGTGTGTGAGGGTCAGTGGCTCTGTGTGTGTGTGTGTGTGTGGGTCAGTGGCTCTGTGTGTGTGTGGGGGTCAGTGGCTCTGTGTGTGTGTGGGGGGGCAGTGGCTCTGTGTGTGTGTGTGTGGCTCTGTGTGTGTGTGGGGGGGGGGCAGTGTGTGTGGGGGGCTCTGTGTGTGTGTATGTGTGTGTGTGTGTGGGTCAGTAGTTCTGTGTGGGTCAGTGGCTCTGTGTGTGTGTGGGGGGGGGGAGGTCAGTGGCTTTGTGTGTGTGGGGGTCAGTGGCTTTTTGTGTGTGGGGTTCAGTGGCTTTGTGTGTGTGTGTGGGTCAGTGGCTCTGTGTGTGTGTGTGGGTCAGTGGCTCTGTGTGTGTGTGGGAGTCAGTGGCTCTGTGTGTGTGTTTGTGTGTGTGTGTGTGTGTGTGTGTGTGTGTCAGTGGCTCTGTGTGTGTGTGGGTCAGTGGCACTGTGTGTGTGTGTGTGTGTGTGTGTGTGTGTGTGTGTGTGTGTGTGTGTGTGTGTGTGTGTGTGTGTGTCAGTGGCTCTGTGTGTGTGGGGGTTAGTGGCTCTGTGTGTGTGGGGGGGGGTCAGTGGCTCTGTGTGTGTGTGTGTGGGTCAGTGGCTCTGTGTGTGTGTGGGTTAGTGGCTATGTGTGTGTGGGGGGGGTCAGTGGCTCTGTGTGTGTGTGTGTGTGAGTGGGAGGGTTCAGTAGCTGTGTGTGTGTGTGTGTGTGTGTGTGTGTGTGTGTGTGTGTGTGTGTGTGTGTGTGTGTGTGTGTGTGTGTGTGTGTGTGTGTGTGTGTGTGTGTGTGTGTGTCAGTGGCTCTGTGTGTGTGTGGGTTAGTGGCTCTGTGTGTGTGTGGGGGGGTCAGTGGCTCTGTGTGTGTGTGTGTGTGTGTGGGTCAGTGGCTCTGTGTGTGTGTGGGTTAGTGGCTCTGTGTGTGTGGGGGGGGGTCAGTGGCCCTGTGTGTGGGTGTGGGTCAGTGGCTCTGTGTGTGTAGGTCAGTGACTCTGTGGGTCAGTGGCTCTGTGTGTGTGTGTGTGGGTCAGTGGCTCTGTGTGTGTGGGGGGGTCAGTGGCTCTCTGTGTGTAGGTCAGTGACTCTGTGGGTCAGTGGCTGTGTGTGTGTGTGTGTGTGTGTGTGTGTGTGTGTGTGTGTGTGTGTGTGTGTGTGTGTGTGTGTGTGTGTGTGTGTGTGTGTGCTGTGTGTGTGTCTCTGTGTGTGTGTCTCTGTGTGTGTGTCTCTGTGGTGTGTGGGGGGGGGTCAGTGGCTCTGTGTGTGTGTGGGTCAGTGCTCTGTGTGTGGGTGTGGGTCAGTGGCTCTGTGTGTGTAGGTCAGTAACTCTGTGGGTCAGTGGCTCTGTGTGTGTAGGTCAGTAACTCTGTGGGTCAGTGGCTCTGTGTGTGTGTGGGGGTGTGACAGGGTAAATAAAAGCCACCAGTTAT
>NC_134484.1:256038644-256066144 GCF_040206685.1 Ascaphus truei
TAACCCTAAGATATGTGCCTTGGGTAAAGCGGAAACCAAATATTTAGGGTATGCAGTGGGAGGTGGAAAAGTAAGGCCACTAGCCGACAAGGTAGCTGCCCTGAAAGAAGTTCCGACCCCCAAACAAAAACACAGGTACGCTCTCTGCTGGGTTTAGCAGTGTACTACCGGCGGTTCATCCCCAACTATTCGGAAGTGGCAGCCCCTTTAACGGACCTCACAAAAAAGTGTGCCCCTACACAAGTGGTGTGGTCAAGGGATTGTCAGAGAGCCTTTGAGGACATAAAAAGGTGTCTATCAGAAGGTCCCATCCTTAGAAGCCCAGACTTCAACAGCCCTTTTATAGTGCAAACAGATGCATCAGAGATAGGGCTAGGGGCAGTGTTGTCACAACAGTTTGAGGGAGTTGAACATCCTATCCTTTTCCTGAGTAGGAAATTGTTCCCAAGGGAAAAAAATTACTCAGTGATTGAGAAAGAGTGCCTCGTAGTAAAGTGGGCAGTCGAGGCTTTGAGGCATTACCTGGCAGGCGTCCATTTTACTTTGGTGACGGATCATGCTCCACTGAAATGGTTAAATAGCATGAAGGATTCCAATGCTAGATTGACTAGGTGGTATATGGCCCTCCAACCCTTCTCATTTGAGATTCAGCATAGGCCGGGAAAAAAGAACGCAAATGCTGACTTCTTTTCTAGAGAAGGGGTGGATGGTCGGGCTTCAGCCGTGTGTAGCCCCAGCCACACACTAACAGGGGAGGAATGTGACAGGGTAAATAAAAGCCACCAGTTATATGCCTGGAAAACCTATGTCTAGTCTTCAGTGCAGCACTGACTAGGTTAAACTTCAGCTGGGAACCTCAGGACAATTAGTTGGATCCCAGCTGCCTAATCAAGGTGTGTTAAAACTCAGGTTGTAGACACATGGAGTTTGCTGTTGATGAGAGAGGAGTAAGCTGCTAAAGTGATTCCTGAAAACAAGGTCTGAGTAGCAAAGTTTTGAAACTGTGAACTGTCTGTCCCCTGCATAGAAAAAGGGTAGCTGCATATATATAAACTGTCTGCTAAAGAGAAACTGTTTTGTTCGGTTTGCTGAAGGAAAAGCCATTTTCGTTTGTTGCTGAAAAAGAGCTATTTTTGTTTTGTGTGCTGTATATTTTTCAAGGCAAAATAAAATAGCCTTGTCAAGAACCCACGTGTGTAGTTGCATGTACCCTGCAACAGGGGGTCAGTGGCTCTCTGTGTGTAGGTCAGTGACTCTGTGGGTCAGTGGCTGTGTGTGTGTGTGTGGGGGGGGGGGTCAGTGGTTCTGTGTGTGTATGTGTGTCAGTGGCTCTGTGTATGTGTGTGTGTGTGTGTCAGTGGCTGTGTGTGTGGTGGGGTGGTCAGTGGCTCTGTGTGTGTGTGTGTGTGTGTGTGGGGGGGGGGGGGGGTCAGTTGCTCTGTGTGTGTGTGGGTCAGTGGTTCTGTGTGTGTGTGGGTCAGTGGCTCTGTGTGTGTGGGTCAGTGGCTCTCTGTGTGTGTGTGGGGGGGGGGTCAGTGGTTCTGTGTGTGTATGTGTGTCAGTGGCTCTGTGTGTGTGTGTGTCAGTGGCTTTGTGTGTGGTGGGGTGGTCAGTGGCTCTGTGTGTGTGTGTGTGGGGGGGGGGTGGGGGGTCAGTTGCTCTGTGTGTGTGTGGGTCAGTGGTTCTGTGTGTGTGTATGGGTCAGTGGCACTGTGTGTGTGGGTCGGTGGCTCTGTGTGTGTCAGTTGGTGGCTCTCTGTGTGTAGGTCAGTGACTCTGTGGGTCAGTGGCTCTGTGTGGAGATAACATTTGTTTAGATCTATTTATTATATATTTTTTTTATCTTGCCTTTGGCTGTATCCTCCCCTCCTAATTCCGTTACCATTGCCGCGCGACATCACGTAATGCACATTGCCATAACAACGAGCCGCTTCGTGATGTCACGCGGCATCAAGTTGACATAACAACGGGACGCATTATGACGCCGAGGCATCACGTGATGCCATATATGTATATATAATATGTTAAAAATGGAAAAAAAAGACATGTGAGAATAAATTATTTATTAACATTGTGCGACTTTGATAAATATATTTTCGCACACACGCGCACGCACACACGCGCACGCACACACATACACAAAGGCACACACACACACACATGCATACCCATACACACACACGTGCATACACACACACACATGCATACACACACATGCATACACACACACACACACACATGCATACACATACACACATGCATACACACACACATGCATACACACATGCATACACATACACACACACACAATGCACACACACATGCACACACATATACATACACACACACACACACACATACACACACACACACGCATACACACACACACACACACACACACACACACATGCATGCATACACATACAAACACACAAAATGCACACACATGCGCACACACACACACACACACACACACGCACGCACACACACATGCATACACACACATGCATACACACACACACACACACATGCATACACACGCACACATGCATACACACACACACATGCACACACACACACACATGCACACACAGACACACACACACAGGAGACATGGATCGGGGCAGAAGAGGGACAGACCGTCAGGGGGCGGGCGCGTCACTGGCCGGGGGCGGGCGCGTCACTGGCCGGGGGCGGGCGCGTCACTGGCCGGGGGCGGGCGCGTCACTGGCCGGGGGCGGGCCAGTGACGTCACGGAGCAGGTTTGCCCTCATTGGGCAAACCGCTCACGTGACGGGCCCGTCTCGCCGGCAAGCGGGGGAATTTTAAATTCCCCTAAGACCTGAGCTTCCGCAAGCATGCGGAAGCGCAGGTGAGCCCCTACTAAAGCCGCTCTAATTGCGGCTGTTGGGGCTCAGTGCTGAGCGGGAGCGCGCTGGTCAGCACGCTTCCGCCAGCAAGCGCCAAACATGGCCAAGGCCTTACAGGCCATACCTGTCCCTAATATCCATAAATCCCCACTTGTAGGAAATACTTGTTTAATCCTGTCCACTGTGCTATGAGTGAGATATCTACATACAGGTATGCGGATTTTATGAAGTTTATTCAATACCCAGAAAATGTAACCATTACTTGACTCACACAGAACTTTATAACTACACACAAATATTCTTCATATGCTCTGTATCACCGCTCTTGGGACTTTGCGTTCTTTTCTCTATCATATTGAATGGTTTAGACATAATAATAATAATCTGGTTTCTTTTGTTACACAGGAGCGTGTTGTCCATTATGTGCTGGAGTTTTAAGGATTTTCATTACTTTATATTGCTAATCCTACATGTTAATTATCTTAAATATGATAGCATGTACAGTCATTCTCTTAATGTACTAATGTACTAATGTACTAAATGTATATTCTTTTTATGTTTTAATCCATACAATTCATAACTGTCGCGTTTTATTTTTTGTGTGTGTGTGTGTATCTACTATATATTTCTGAAATGACGGTATGTTTGTCTGCATGGCCTGTGTCCCTAGGGGAAATCTGATTGGTCCCTTGGGCCCGGCTGCCCCCGCACCTCTCATTGGCCTGGTGCGGAGTGACGACACACACACATACACACACACACACACGAGTAGGGGGGGGGTGTTACATACATTAGCGGGGCTCACAGTGTTAGCAGCACCCGCGCGCACCTCCTCCTCTCCCCGTGTCCTCCCGCGCTTTCACCCCGCCCCCCACCCCCTCCCTCAGCGCCGCTACAGTCAGCAGGACACACACACACACAATTATTACCCCTGGTCAGGGCCGCCCCCCCCCCACCCAGTGTCAGCGGCCCTGTGCGAGACCCCCCCCTCTATATCTCCCACCTCTCCCCCCCCACACATATACATGCCCCCCCCTCCCCGGCGCTACAACTCACCCCCCTCCCCGGCGGGGGGAACAGCCAGTGGCCAGCCAGGCTGCCTCGCGGCGCCGAGTACCCAAGATGGCGGCGCCCGGGGACACAGCGGGGGGAGCGGCCACAACACGCTGCCTCCCGCCTCAGATCCACGTGGGACTTGCCGGATGGGTGAGTGAGCGGCCTTCACCTCCCTTCCACCCCCCTTCACCTCCCCTCTACCCCCCCTTCACCTCCCCTCCACCCCCCCCCTTCACCTCCCCCTCCACCCCCCCCTCCACTCTAGTGTCAGTGTCCTCCCCGATACCCCCCCCCCCCCCGGCGCCGCTACAGTCAGCGGGGGGGAGCGAGCGAGCACCCGGGGACACAGGCGGGGGAGAGGCCACAACACGCTGCCTCCCGCCTCAGATCCACGTGGGGACCTGCCGGATGGGTTGAGTGAGCGGCCTTCACCTCCCTTGCAACCCCCCCTTCACCACCTCCCCTCCACCCTCCCCTCCATCCCCCCCTTCACCTCCCCTCCCACCCCCCCTCTCCCCTCCAGTGTCAGTGTCTCCCCGATACCCCCACCCGGGCGCCGCTACAGTCAGCGGGGGGGACGCGAAGCGAGCGCCCGGGACACAGCGGGGGGAGCGGGCCACAACACGCTGCCTCCCGCCTCAGATCCACGTGGGACCTGACGGACGGGGTGATGTGAGCGGCCTTCAACACTCCCCTCACACCACCCCTCACCCCCCGTTCACCTCCCCTCACGCCACTTTCACCTCCCCTCACTCCACTTCCCCCCCTTCCACCGCCCCCTTCACCACCCGCTCCACCCCTCCACCTTCAACCCCTCACTCCCTCCCAGCCCCCCCTCCTCACCTCCCATTCACCTCCCCCCCCTTCACCTCCCCCTCCACACCCCCCCCCCCCTTCACCTCCCCTCCACCCCCCCCCTTCACCTCCCCTCTACCCCCCCCTTCACCTCCCCTCCACTCCCCCCTTCACCTCCCCTCCAAACCCCCTTCGCCTCCCCCACCCCTTCCCACCGCCTCCCCCCCCTTCCCACCGCCTCCCCTTCCCACCCGCCCTCCCCCCTTCCCCCCCCTGCCCACCGCCTCCCCCCCCCTTCCCACCGCCTCCCCCCCCCTTCCCTCCCTTCCCACCGCCTCCCCCCCCTTCCCACCGCCTCCCCCCCTTCCCACTGCCTCCCCCCCTTCCCACCGCCTTCCCACCCCCCCTTCCCACCAGCCTCCCAGCCCCTTGCCACACCGCCCCCCCCCCTTCCCACCGCCTCCCCCCCCCTCCCCACTGCCTCCCCCCCTTCCCACCCCCCCTTCCCACCGCCTCCCACCCCCCCTTCCCACCGCCTCCCCCCCCTCCGCTTCCCACCGCCTTCCCCCCTCCCCTTCCCACCACCTCCACCCCTTCCCCCCTTCCCACCGCCTCCCCCCCTCTCTCAACTAGTATATATATATACTTAAGTTATGGTGGGTAAAAAAAAGTGACAAAAACCCTCCACAACAAAGCATACAGCAAATGGATATATTACTGTATGCTCATTTGCATCTTAGACAAGTCTGCAACCCTGTCTTTCACCATTATCACCCAGCACACAGTGCTTCCACTGCTGCAAGGGATTCTGAGAGACCCATTAAGGTCGAAACAGTGGGTGGGTTTGCTGGTTATGCATCTTAACCCTGGCTGTGCTCAAAGCTGTGACCATGCAGCCAGCTTAAGCCTATATACTATATATATTATTAATAAATAAATAAAATAATGTTGAATGGTTTTGAAGCAAAAAATTTCATTTCCCAGAATCCCTTGCAGCAGTGGAAGTGCTGTGTGCTGGGTGATAATGGTGATAGGCAGGGTTGCAGACCTGTAGACATGCAAATGAGCGTACAGTAATACATCCATTTATATATATATATATGCAAATATATATGTAACCCTTTTTGTGAACCGGCCGACCCACCCAATCTCACATTGGCCCCTCGTGGTCTAACCGGTCCCTTTCCCTGCAACACACCTGCTCCTAAAGGGTTACTGGTACTGAAACACACCTGCGGCTCCAGGAGATTTGAGCCTCCGCTAGCTGGGAGCCTGGGGAAACCCTTACCATTAACTGGTGCAGCGCCTCCACTTACCCAGGATCCCCCGTTAGGAAAGATAGCCCTGAGTAAGAAATACCATAACACACGTAGATAAAACAATACTAATACTTTACTTGAGAACACATATCACATACCATAACACATGGCATAACATAACATAACCCGATGCTCTATCCGCATCACCTCAGCCCAATGTCTGGTGTTCCCCACCCAGTGTCCTGTGATCCCCCACACCCAATGTCTCATAAATCCTACGGAGGTCGTGGGTGACTGCGCAGTCACTATGTGAATAGAAAAACAAAAAAACAAAAAAACAAAATTTTTTTTTTAATTCTATAATATATTGTTGAATTTGCTTCACTATTTGGCGTTGTGCGCTGTTTTCTTTTGTTTCCATTCACTATGTGAATAGGCCTGTTGGTGCACTTAATAATGAAGTACCTTCCGAGCACTCCGATGCTCGGGACCGCAACACACTTCTCAAAGGGTCAGACGTCCGTCTGATCCTTTCCAGGTACTCTGCCGGTGGACCCCAACGAGGGTCCCACCGCTCCACGGGAACTGCAACCGATCACGGCAACACCAACCGCATGGGAACAGCAACCGCCGCTATCAGCTTTCTGCCTAACTACTTCTAGAGTGACAGCAACCCTAACCTAGGGCCTGTCCCTGAGGAACCGCAACCTGGGATGGCTTGGGGAAAACTCCTAGGGCCTGTGGAACAATAACCTGCCCCCCTTCCCCTAGCTACCCAGTCTCAACTGTAACTGCTAATCCTAACAGCCTAACGCACCTGCAGCCAACACTCAGCTCACACTGTCAGCCTGCAGGGATTCACACACACTTCACACACACTGCACGCACTGCGCCCAGCACATGCAGCGACACACACACAGACAGCTGCAATCACACACAGCCACCTGGATCCCGCAGCAAATCCACTGCTTGCACACTGTGCCTCTTTGACAGTGCCCACAGCCCTCTCCGCTGTGGCACTGCCAAACCTGCACCTTCCACACTCAAGGGTCACCTCCCTAGCTAAGGCGTCCCTCTTCAGTTACCCCCTGCCCTTCCCGGGAATTGGGGCCTGCCTGGGGATCTAGGGAGAACCCTTACCTGATGCAGGAGCCACGCGCTCACTGCACCCTTCCTACACCTTCCTTCTCCTCTGCCTGACTGACGCATGCAAAAGCCCGGGAAATGTATCTATATTCACGGGCTGAGCTTCCTCCAGCCCTATTGGCCACAAGGGAGCACCTGACCTCTGTCTCTCTAAGCCTCCTGGGAGTTGTAGTCCCCAGGGGCTGCCTAAAGCATTGGGGCCGCGTGCGCACTTGCCCTGCGCATGCGCGAACCCCTAATGGCCGCCGCAAGCTTACTGTCCTCTTCCCTACTCTCGCGCGATCTCTCCCTAGCCCTGGAGTCCTATCGCGCGCTGGCCGCCTCCTGCGCATGCGCGAACCTACGCGCAATGGCGGCGCACTCTCTTCTAGCCGCCGAGCCGGTGGCAACGCGATCGCGGCCCTAGCGACGGCCCGATCGCGTCCCCGGCAACCACAAGCGCGATCTGCTCCCTGCTCTGGCCCCCACCCTCGCGAAGTGCCGGCGGGTCCGTCGCAGCCTCCGGCGGCACCCGCTACCTCACGGCACTCGCGGAGAGGGGCCAGGGATTCAAATTTCACCTCGGGGCTACATATATATATATTTTCTTTTTCCATCTTCTTAAAATACAATTAAGAATCAAAGAACAACATTTTCGGTTGTGAGCCTTATTTTCTTTAACAATGTCTACAGCGCACAGTGCATAGCAATGTTCCTTCTGTCAGCAAAGTGATTGGTCTATATTTCTTCCAGCATATCGGTGCTCTAACAAAGTTGGTCCAAAGCATGAAGTTATTAAAGAGAAATGCAAAACAAAACTTCCCAACCAAAGTGAAATTCAAATGTTTATTTCACATTAAGCATTAGTACTTACATTAAACATGAAGTGATTGTCTTAGAAATAAAAAAAAAACTCTATTTCTTCCAGGCAACAAAAAAAACACCAATAACTGTCCTGGACATACTTCAAAAAATACGACTGCACATCTCTGTGCCGCAGTGTGATGTGTTTGGGTATTTAAGCATGGAATCCGAAGTCATTGTCCTTGTTGTACCTGTTGATAATCACCCAAAATCAATACAGGTAAGATACTTTCACTACTGAAGATACTGTCACCAAATTCTGTTGTTGGGATGTGAGGGCTTCTTGTACGCCCATCAGTAGATTCCAGAACCCAATTAATTTCAGAACACTGTATATTGCACTCAAGGGACCAGAAGTAAGTAATATGTGTAACTTAAAAAGTAATTTTTAATACCCAAATTAAAATAAATACAGAGATCTCCGATATAAAATTAAATGTAAAGGTTTCAAAGTGTTAGTCCACCAAAAAACAGTCTGTGGGAGATTAAAGTGAATAGCAACAGTCCTAATCTTACCAATCCCTTCCAGTAAAATGAACAGATCTTAAAGCTGCAGACGAAGCAATATCCTACATTGTTTTTTTTTTGTTTTTTTTAAACAAATAAATCAGTTCTGTACTATGAGAAAAAACTTGTAGTATTTTTTGTTTAAAAAAAACCCCTCTGAATTACATTTTTAATGTATTATAATTTAATAAGCCTTTTTGTTTATATAGCAACCATTTACAAAACAGTCACATCCCCCTCCTCTTCTGAAACAGGCTCTGTCACACTCCTTATTGAGCCCTGCCCTCTCTATAGCAGTGCACCAATTGTATCTAGTGCCTGCCTAGTCACATGATCTTCCCCACAGAACTTTGTTTCTTTGGTCCTCTTCTGCTGCCATTTAGTGAACCCCCCAGAGACGAATCTTTGCTGATCGATCCCAAGAGAACGGATCGATCGGCAACTTAGCTAATTGCTTATCATTGTGTGGATTGTACAGTATTGATGGAAATATTAAAGGGGACAAACGGCAGCTTGGACTGCTGCTTTAAGGGGTGCACTCAGATTCAAGTGCCATTGAAATATATACCTATTGTGTATAGCCTGGTATTTGGTGGCTATAATATACCAGGGGTTAAGGAGTATAGATTGGTAGGATAGGATAATCGCTGACCTTGTGGAGAAGGATAAATAGAAATAATTAAATACTAGGAAATCTCAGTATTATCACAAGTTATGGGAAAGTAAGAAGTCCCTATTAAAAAAAACATCTACACCGCTGCCCGCTAAATTGCTAGCTAGACCTCATAGATAGATAAGTGGTGTTTTGGTGCATCACCATAGATAGCTCATTGATATAGTGATAATTCCATATATCATAATGGATCCAGGTTCAAGGACATAGAGTATAATCCATAACATCCCAGGGTGAGAAACCAGAGGCCTGGTGGTCCCACGCGGGTACCCCAAAATAGGTCTCCTAATAATGGTGTACTACACCCTGGGGAAATAACTCAATCAGTCCAGCACTGGAGGGTAATACTATAATGGGCCAAGGCCCTTTACCTTCCTTAGTGGTGTCCTTGATGGGTGGATCCGTTCCAGCGTGCAGTCCTCTCAGGGTAAACACAAGCAGCGAGGATGTAGAGGAGCACAGCAGCGTTTCTTGGCAGCATACCAGCTAGTGGATCGCCAAAATGAGGGTAACTCCAAACAGGGATAAGTATTAAAAGGGTACTTTAATGGTCAGTGCAAAAAAACAATGGTAGGAACGCACCTACGCGTTTCGTCCGTAAAGGACTTTCTCAAGGTGTAAGGAGAGGTTCATAGATGCATCCTTATATCCATAAACATTTATATAAATATAACGGTTTCCTACCGTTCCGGATAAATTTAGCTATCTCTCTTTCCAAGTCCCCTATAACATACACTGGGACTGTTACTGGTAATAATTGAAATAGATACAATATTCTAGGCAGTAGGTTCATTTTGAGTGAAATTATTCTGCCAGACCAGGATATCTGATATCCTGACCTGCTCGCTAGATCATTACGTGACTTTTTAATAACAAGAGTGCATCTGCATCTTCATTACATTTCGCTTCTATACAAATGTATGTCTAAAGTCAATATATATTTTATATGAATGTTTTCTTTAGTCTATAACATGGGGCCTTTAATCTACATGCAACTGTAACAGGGACTTATCACTGTTTGAGAGAAACTGCCTCTAAATCCAGCAGTGTGCTGGTTAATTGCACACAGGCATTCAACCAGACTCCACCTGGCTGATTAGGACTCTTAGAAAAATCCTGATGTGAGAAACAGGAGAGAGATTCCTGAGTTCACAATTGGGCTGACAGAGGAAAGCAGAGAAGCCTGCACACAGACACTGTCTTGAGCACAAAGGTGTACTGAGATCAAGACACCCAGACACCCAGAGACCTATATTTCCTGGAAATAGAGGACCCAGGAACCTGCCAGAGACAGACATGGAAGGCCACCTGCTTAAGGTACCTCCTGAGACTTCTGGGTGATAGGCTGGTAATGAGAATTTCTCTCCAGTCCTGCAGATAGGGTCTGGGAAAGTAAGTTAGCCCTTACAAAGGGATAGGGGTTTGTTATTTTTGTATGTTTTGCCTGGATAAAGGAACAGGCTCAATAAAGCCAAGATATAATTTAACCCTAATCGGTCTCCATTATATGAACCTCTGCACACATCTCTTACATATGGTGTCAGAAGTTGGGATGAGAGGTGGCCCTTGAATTTCAAAGGAGCCCCGGAGACTGTGGAAAAAAAGGTGATAGTGCGCAGCTAATAACTAGTGAACAACAAATATCAAGTGAACAGTGCACCGTGTTTAAACAAACAATATTGTGGACCTTAGATGTGGGTCTTGCACTAATCGTGGGTCTGCAGCCTTTCTTGGGGGTAGCTCGACACCCCAGACACTAGACAAAAAACAAAAGAACAAGGCGCACAACGCACATAGTGAATTAAAGTATAAAATGTGACTTTATGGTTAAAAAATAAATAGTTCTGCGTACATCAAGTAGGGAATAAACAAGCAGTTGGTATATAGGTTTACCACACCAGGAGATAACGCTGTGCGACACCCTCAGATGGATCTCAGCATTCACTGGGTCAGCAGACGTCTCATCAGTCTCTTCCAGCGTCCTTTGTTGGGGGATGGTAAGTGGATGAGTCCCTTGTAGAGAGAGCCCCACAGCATACAGCTCACAGGTAAGTAAGGACGCCGTAGGATTCAGCATCCATGGAACACTGCAGCATTTGCCGCCACTCCTCGTTGGGCGCTCGGCGATGACGTCACTGGTCGCACCTCCGCTTCCGCAATGCTTCTCATGGAACGCACAGCGTGCGTGTCAATCCAAAGTTGTAAGGCAGCGGGGAGAGATAATTCGCCAGGCAAATAAACAGTGTCCAAACAATGTCCAGAATCACAAAGGATGGGGGGAGAAGAGCATAGACACCTCTTATCCAACGCGTTTCGTAACACTGGGTTACTTCTTCAGGGAATGTATGCATAGTGAAGGGGCATGTACATATATATATACTACACTTCACCCAATCACAAATGCGGTGTCTAATTGCCACATCATTAATTTCAGGTGCAGCATAATGCTCTTGATTGGTGATACTCTGTCTCACAGAACATATTAACAAACATTGTATAAAATTCATTTAATCTAAAACAGATTTAATTCAAGTACATAATCGGCGCATGAAAAGTAGAGCTTCTGGAAAAGAAAAGCCATAATTAGATACAAAGCAATAGCAATCTATAAAAAGGAATGGATGTCATTTTAAACACACAGAAATTTCAGAGACTAATAAAGTGACCAGATATCAATGTCTTCATTTAACCCCTTAGGGCTCAATGAATTCATCTTATAGATCCAAAAAGTCTCTTGTTGTGAGAGACTTTTAATCCTGTCACCTCCCCTTCTTTCTTTGGGGACCACTTTAACTCCCTTAAATTGCAAACTAGAGGGATCTTTATTGTGATAAAGTGCATAGTGACGGGAAAGACTATGTTTGTCATAACCTATTTTAATATTTCTAATGTGTTCCTGGATTCTAAGTTTCAGGCATCGTTTTGTGCGGCCAATATATTGCAGGCCGCAATCACAATTTATCATGTATACCACATGTGTGGAATTGCAATTTATAAAAGTATCAATCACGAAACTCTCACCGGTGACAAATGATTTGAATGTTTTTCTCTCTGGATGGAGAAATTTGCATATGGAACATTTCCCACACTGATAGTTACCTATAGGTTTATCTCCAAGCCAAGTTAGTGGCTTGGCGTGGGTATGACCCACATCACTGGGGGCTAATGTGTTTTTGAGATTTTTGGCCCTTCTGTATATAAACTTAGGAACTTTTGTGATATGGTCATTTAAAATCGGATCAGTGCATAAAATTGCCCAGTGCCGTTGTACAATTCGTTCAATTTTTTTATTCATTGAATTGTAAGTTGTAATAAAAGGCACTTCAATTAGATTATCCTGGGAATTACTTACTTCTTTTTTAGCTTTTGGTTTTAACATAAGTTGCCTATCCATATTTCGGACTATATTTAGGTCTCTAGTCAGATTAGCATTTGAATATCCCCTCTCAAGGAACTTATCAAAAAGTATTTTTGATTGTGTCTCAAAATCATGGTCTCCACTACAGTTTCTTTTGATGCGAATAAATTGGCCCTTGGGAATGTTCGCAATCCACGATTTTTTGTGGTTGCTGCTTGCCATTAATAGATTATTGGCATCAATTTCTTTGAAAAAGACCTTGGTGGAAACATTCCCATTGTCCAATGCAGTCAATTGTAGATCTAAAAAATTGATACTTAGTGGATTCGACACAAGTGTAAAGATTAAGTTCCTATCGTTGGAATTCAAATATGTCAGGAAGGTACAAATGGAAGAATCATCCCCCTCCCATACACATAGTATATCGTCGATATAGCGACGCCAGACGATTACTTGTCTGCTGAAGGGGTTGTTATTCCAGATGTTCTGATCCTCCCACTGACCCATATACAAGTTTGCGAAGCTGGGGGCGAATCTTGTTCCCATTGCAGTTCCGCAAACCTGTAAAAAGAATTCAGATAAAAACAGAAAATAATTATGGGTCAGTATAAACTCAATTGATTTCAAGATAAATTCTATGTTGAGATGATGCAATTTATTATCTGACTCTAAATAGTATTGAATTGCTTGTAGACCTTTATCATGTGGAATGTGAGTGTATAATGCTTGCACATCACATGTAATCCATTTGTAAGTACTTTTCCATTCAAAATCCTGAAAAGTCAGGAGAACGGAAGAAGTATCTTTCAAATAGGATGGCAATTGGCTTACATATGTTTGCAGGAAGAAATCTACGTATTGCGAAAGATTCGCAGTAAGGGAATCTATTCCCGAAATAATGGGACGACCTGGTGGGTTAGTTCTGTTCTTATGAACTTTGGGCAAATGATAAAAAATTGGGATTTTGGGGGAATCTCTGTATAAAAAATCAAATTCAGCTTTAGTTATAGCAGTATTATTATAGGCTTCATCCAACAACCCCTTTAAAAGGGTGATGTAATCATTTGTAGGATCTTTATCCAATGTTTTATAAAAGGACAAATCATAAAGGAGGCGGTGGGCCTCCTTTTCGTAATCAATACGATTTTGGAGGACCACTCCGCCTCCCTTATCAGCCTGTCTGATTATCAGATCATTGTTGTTTTTTAAACATTTCAAAGCTAAGTTCTCTTTAGAATTCAAGTTGTGTCTGAGATCCCCTATATTGAAATCTTTTACCAATCTGTAAAAATCCTTATGCACCATATTGAAAAAAGTGTCAATGTGGTGCCCTTTAGATTGTGCAGGATAAAATTTTGACCTTGTCTTAAAGGTGGTGTGTTTACAAACCAGACTTTCATTTTCTATATCATTTGGAGCTGGTGTACACTCAATTACATTTGTCACTTGTGGAGTTTCGCTTTTGTTTTTAATAAAATGCCGTTTCAGGGTCATATTTCTCACAAATTTGTGTAGGTCAGTGTATAGTTGGAACCCGTTAGGACCACTTGACCTGGAGAAATTAAGGCCCCTATTCAGCACAGTTTTCTGATCTTTTGTCAGAATTACTGTAGATAAATTGAAAATGCCTTTGTCTAGGGAGATCCCAGGTCTACACTTGAGTCCCTTCTCTTTGACCTTGGATCCTGCTCTCGTTCCTCGTCTGGTAATGATCTTTTTACTTTGGTTTTTTTCGCTGGACTTATTAGTTGTTCCTGTTTCTTCTCCTTCTTTTTCTCTTTCGGCGGGGAGAATCTGCTTTTCAGTAATTCTAAAAAACGAGAACCTGAGGGGGACTCATTAGTAGGCTTATTAGTCATTACTTTATCATGTTTCTTTGGTTCTGATCTGTCTCTGGGGGAAAGAGGTATAGGATTCTGTTCCCTATATTTATCTGTGTTATTTTGTCTGCCATAGGTGTTATTGTTAGCATATTTATGATCATCTTTTCTATCTCTAGATCTATTTTGATGATGATCTTGTTTCCTATGATTGGACCAACCACGGTGTCTGGGGGGGCCTCTCCTACCGGAGCCTCTATTACCAGATGTATGTTGGTCCTTCCTGGCACCGTGATTAGGGATATAGATTTTATCTATCACTCTACCTCTTTCACCTTTTTTGGCCCAGTCTCTTTCTCTCCCATTGTCATAGTCAGCTTTATCTCTTAGAAATTTCTCGTGTTTTGTTTTGACTATCTCTTCTCCTGTGCTTTCTAATTTGGCAAGAAGTTCTACTTCAATTTTAGAACAATCCTTGTCAATCACTATTGGTTCTAAGGTTTTTATTTCTTTAAGTATTTCTTTTTCGATGAGTGAAATGGACTTTGTGCGTTCAAAAATAATTAAACGCATCAGGTCTATAGAACACTCATCTAATATACGGTTCCACTCTTTCATGAAATGCTCATTCTCCTTCCCAAACGTAGGTGGCTTTTGAACACGTAACCCTCTGGGTATTCTTTTACAGTCAATATATTTCTGCAAAGTGGTTTTTTCTAACCAAAGCTTGTTATCCTTCAGCAGAAGGTTTTCTAGGATTTTAAAGTGCCCTTCAAGTGACAAATTATCATCCTCCTCCTCTGAATGGTCTTTAGGTCTCTCTGAGAATAAGCGATCAAACTGTTCTTGTCGCTTATCTCTGAGATTTAAAAGACCCCACACCATTATAATAGATGATTGACAGAACAATACTTAAAATAAGTAAATTGTGAAGTGTACCAGTATACAAGTGCAGCACCTAGAGACAAGTGATAACAGTGGAAAAAAAGGTGATAGTGCGCAGCTAATAACTAGTGAACAACAAATATCAAGTGAACAGTGCACCGTGTTTAAACAAACAATATTGTGGACCTTAGATGTGGGTCTTGCACTAATCGTGGGTCTGCAGCCTTTCTTGGGGGTAGCTCGACACCCCAGACACTAGACAAAAAACAAAAGAACAAGGCGCACAACGCACATAGTGAATTAAAGTATAAAATGTGACTTTATGGTTAAAAAATAAATAGTTCTGCGTACATCAAGTAGGGAATAAACAAGCAGTTGGTATATAGGTTTACCACACCAGGAGATAACGCTGTGCGACACCCTCAGATGGATCTCAGCATTCACTGGGTCAGCAGACGTCTCATCAGTCTCTTCCAGCGTCCTTTGTTGGGGGATGGTAAGTGGATGAGTCCCTTGTAGAGAGAGCCCCACAGCATACAGCTCACAGGTAAGTAAGGACGCCGTAGGATTCAGCATCCATGGAACACTGCAGCATTTGCTGCCACTCCTCGTTGGGCGCTCGGCGATGACGTCACTGGTCGCACCTCCGCTTCCGCAATGCTTCTCATGGAACGCACAGCGTGCGTGTCAATCCAAAGTTGTAAGGCAGCGGGGAGAGATAATTCGCCAGGCAAATAAACAGTGTCCAAACAATGTCCAGAATCACAAAGGATGGGGGGAGAAGAGCATAGACACCTCTTATCCAACGCGTTTCGTAACACTGGGTTACTTCTTCAGGGAATGTATGCATAGTGAAGGGGCATGTACATATATATATACTACACTTCACCCAATCACAAATGCGGTGTCTAATTGCCACATCATTAATTTCAGGTGCAGCATAATGCTCTTGATTGGTGATACTCTGTCTCACAGAACATATTAACAAACATTG
This sequence comes from Ascaphus truei, assembly GCF_040206685.1. Lineage (NCBI taxonomy): Eukaryota > Metazoa > Chordata > Amphibia > Anura > Ascaphidae > Ascaphus > Ascaphus truei. The sequence continues at coordinate 256,054,851 of NC_134484.1, forward strand.
TATAAAATTCATTTAATCTAAAACAGATTTAATTCAAGTACATAATCGGCGCATGAAAAGTAGAGCTTCTGGAAAAGAAAAGCCATAATTAGATACAAAGCAATAGCAATCTATAAAAAGGAATGGATGTCATTTTAAACACACAGAAATTTCAGAGACTAATAAAGTGACCAGATATCAATGTCTTCATTTAACCCCTTAGGGCTCAATGAATTCATCTTATAGATCCAAAAAGTCTCTTGTTGTGAGAGACTTTTAATCCTGTCACCTCCCCTTCTTTCTTTGGGGACCACTTTAACTCCCTTAAATTGCAAACTAGAGGGATCTTTATTGTGATAAAGTGCATAGTGACGGGAAAGACTATGTTTGTCATAACCTATTTTAATATTTCTAATGTGTTCCTGGATTCTAAGTTTCAGGCATCGTTTTGTGCGGCCAATATATTGCAGGCCGCAATCACAATTTATCATGTATACCACATGTGTGGAATTGCAATTTATAAAAGTATCAATCACGAAACTCTCACCGGTGACAAATGATTTGAATGTTTTTCTCTCTGGATGGAGAAATTTGCATATGGAACATTTCCCACACTGATAGTTACCTATAGGTTTATCTCCAAGCCAAGTTAGTGGCTTGGCGTGGGTATGACCCACATCACTGGGGGCTAATGTGTTTTTGAGATTTTTGGCCCTTCTGTATATAAACTTAGGAACTTTTGTGATATGGTCATTTAAAATCGGATCAGTGCATAAAATTGCCCAGTGCCGTTGTACAATTCGTTCAATTTTTTTATTCATTGAATTGTAAGTTGTAATAAAAGGCACTTCAATTAGATTATCCTGGGAATTACTTACTTCTTTTTTAGCTTTTGGTTTTAACATAAGTTGCCTATCCATATTTCGGACTATATTTAGGTCTCTAGTCAGATTAGCATTTGAATATCCCCTCTCAAGGAACTTATCAAAAAGTATTTTTGATTGTGTCTCAAAATCATGGTCTCCACTACAGTTTCTTTTGATGCGAATAAATTGGCCCTTGGGAATGTTCGCAATCCACGATTTTTTGTGGTTGCTGCTTGCCATTAATAGATTATTGGCATCAATTTCTTTGAAAAAGACCTTGGTGGAAACATTCCCATTGTCCAATGCAGTCAATTGTAGATCTAAAAAATTGATACTTAGTGGATTCGACACAAGTGTAAAGATTAAGTTCCTATCGTTGGAATTCAAATATGTCAGGAAGGTACAAATGGAAGAATCATCCCCCTCCCATACACATAGTATATCGTCGATATAGCGACGCCAGACGATTACTTGTCTGCTGAAGGGGTTGTTATTCCAGATGTTCTGATCCTCCCACTGACCCATATACAAGTGGAAGCGGAGGTGCGACCAGTGACGTCATCGCCGAGCGCCCAACGAGGAGTGGCGGCAAATGCTGCAGTGTTCCATGGATGCTGAATCCTACGGCGTCCTTACTTACCTGTGAGCTGTATGCTGTGGGGCTCTCTCTACAAGGGACTCATCCACTTACCATCCCCCAACAAAGGACGCTGGAAGAGACTGATGAGACGTCTGCTGACCCAGTGAATGCTGAGATCCATCTGAGGGTGTCGCACAGCGTTATCTCCTGGTGTGGTAAACCTATATACCAACTGCTTGTTTATTCCCTACTTGATGTACGCAGAACTATTTATTTTTTAACCATAAAGTCACATTTTATACTTTAATTCACTATGTGCGTTGTGCGCCTTGTTCTTTTGTTTTTAGCCCCGGAGACTGCCTGTGAATTTTTTGTGCTTTTGTCTGTATAAATTCCTGCAAACAGCCTGAGCAACAAAACAAAGAATCATGTGCAGAAGTGGCCAGATTTAAAGGGCTACACAGCCAGGCAGGAAAGCTACAACTGCACTGGAGAAAGCAACAACGCCACTGTTGGACTGGGAGGACTGCAACATACGGTGGCCCAAACAAGGTACTGATGCTGTGACCAGAGTCTACCCCACCACTTGTGTGTTCTTAGCAAGTGCACATTCAGTATCACTGATGAGAAAGAATGTGTGCACAGTACTACTGATGTGTCAGAATCTGCAAAAGTAAGGATGAAGATATCTCTTATGGGGAACCCGAACCCGTCACACTCACGCAACAACCCAAGAATGGTGGAGGTATGAGGGGAAGCAACCACAGTGAGTCTTGTCAGGAGACGGAAGTCTCAACTCAGAAGTGCGTAAATGGAAGGAGCACTACAAGGAGGCCCTGAATATGACAGAGTCTGTAAAAAGAGAAAATACAAGGCTGAAAGAAGAAAATTCTGATTTGACTGACCACGTCAATGAAAAGAATGAAAAGAGAGCTAGAAAAAATAAAGAAACTATTGGAAGATGAAAAGTTAGAAGCATTGGAGCAATGCACTCAAGCAGAGCACCTGCTGCAGAACCAACTGCAAGGTCTGTGTACGCACATACAGATTGCCGAAGAGAAGCAGTGATGTCTGCAGGAAGAAAATCTGCAGGCTGCTAAAGAAGTACAAGTTTTGCAGGAACGTCTGATTACACAGTGTGTCCCACAGAGCAGCATGAGAAATTGAAGGCTACCCTGAGCATCACCAGAGCATCGCTAGCGGCCAAGCTTAGAGGGCAGGTGACTCGGTACAAGAGGGAGCACAAGAAGGTCCAGAAACTGTGGCAAGCACCTGCAGCTCTAGTGAAGAAATATAATGAAGAATGCATTGATGCACACTCAGAGCAAGCTATAGAAACAGGATTCTCTCGCTGATGAGCTAAACTTCTTAAAAAGGGAGAAAAGCAGCAGAGTAATTCAGAAGTACTACAAAGCACTTGTCCAAGCAAGGTTGGAAAGAGAAATGTATCGTTCTGCAGTGCTCACCATACAGGCTACATATAGAGGAAAGGAAACTCGTCGGCTAAATAGCTAAATAGCAAGAATAAAGCAGCCTGCCTTCTCCAATCCATATGGAGAATGCAATGTCCAAGAAAGAAAGAATTATGAACATTTAAAGCAGTGTGTAATCTTACTCCAGTCAAATGTTAGGAAGTACCTGCAGCAAAGATACTACAAAAAAATTAAGGAAGCTGCTGGTGTGATTCAATACAGATATAGGTTCTACATCACAACCTAGCAAGCTGTGCATTGCTATAAGCGCACCCACAATGCCATCTCAGTACTACGATCGGCTTTCCACACAAATCAGGAAAGAAGAACCGAATTACAACTGAGAAGCGCAATACCAATACAGCCATGCTACTGTGGCCCCAGGGCCAAAGCCATATTCCTCGCAATGAAGATAGCCACAAGAAAGATACAGTCTTTGGCTAGATAGGGGCAGAACTGTTTCAGTGTTCACACCTCTACAGTTACAACATTAAGTAACTACCAAACTGAGACGCCACAGTCAATCGTATGGATAAAAACTCGATGTAAGGTAGTTATTTGGATAGCACTATCTTGTGTATTTTTATTCTTACGGCACACCGCTCGGGTGTCTACTGCTGTAGTCACGCCCCCTGTGTGACGTCATACGGATGCGCGGACATTGAGAGGTGAATCGTCATTGCCAGTTGCCGGCTATCTTGGTTGAAACGCAAACACCTCCTTGTGTTTCCCTGTTACCGACGTACTGGCATACTGCTATAGAGACTTTTCTCCATTACACACATAGTGTCTTTAACTCAGCCGAGGACTCTCTACATCAGTGCAGCACGTGATGTTCGAACCCAGACGACAACTAAGTGTCCTCTACACGTAATCTCCAGACGATTTGGATGCTTGCCACAAGCTGCTGTCATCGTGAGAGACCCAGACGTTACCTGGAGACTGCAGAGGACTATCTACCAGAGCGACCTCCACCCACTGCCCACCCTGATGCCAGCTGTGTGGTAAAATCGTGTATTGTACACGTATATGCGAATGTTCTTTTATATTAATGTACGCAGAATACTTACCACCTTTCTATACTAAATATGTTTTGATATACTTCACCATTTGCGTTTTGCGCTGTTTTTTGTCTTTTATTATATAGTGCGGCTGGCGAATAGGAAGAGGGGGCAGACCTGGAGGAGTGCATTGAGCTGTCCTGGATAGGCTGCCTAAGGAAAATGCAGGTGAGCAGTCTTGTGACATGATTGACGGCTGGGTGTGTGTTGGGGGCGAGGCCTCACTGCAGGAGCAGTGAATAAATTAACTTGGTCCGGCGTGCGCTCCGTAACGAGGGGGAGCGCGCACCTGTGAGACAACACCACCGCCGGAGTCACATCCACCCGCGGGACAGCGCCCACCCGCCGGGGACGAAGGGGGAGTCCCCCAATCTCGGGAATCGGACGGGACCAGCGAGGGGGGCGTCCAGCAGCAGTGGGTACATCGAGAGGTAAGGGGGGGTCATGCTGCGACCGCCGTGACCCCCGAATCCTCACAGTACACCCCCCCCTTCAGGGTCGGCCTCAGGACAATCCTCCCACGGTTTGGATGGGAACTTCTTACGGAAGCGTTTGAGAAGTCCAGGTGCGTGGATGTCTTTGAGAGGTACCCAAGACCTTTCTTCGGGTCCAAAGCCCTTCCAATGGACCAAGAATTGAACCTTACCTCTCGAGAGGCGGGAATCCAGTATGGCTTGGACCTCATACTCTTCATTGCCCTGTATGATAACTGGGTCTGGTCACAGAGTGTGGTCCGGAAAGAGAGGACTGGAAATGAACGGTTTGAGAAGAGATGTGTGAAAAAAATTAGGAGTTCTCATGCTTTGAGGTAATTGAAGACGGAAGACCACCGGGTTTACCTGCTCCACGATAGGAAATGGCCCCAGAAACCTAGGTGCCAATTTGGGGGAAGGGGTTTTGAGGTGGATATTTTTAGTAGACAACCAAACCTTGTCCCCTGGTTTGTAGTTGGGTGCAGGTCGGCGACGGCGGTCAGCCTGGACTTTAGAAGACAGGGAGGCCCTTTAAAGGGCTGATTGAATTCTAGCCCAAGAGTCCTGTAGGAGGGAGATGTGTTCATCCACAGCTGGAATTCCAGAGGAGATATTGGAAATAGGTAGGCAAGCCGGGTGAAAGCCGTAATTAATAAAGAAAGGTGTCTCACCAGTGGATTCATTCGTGGAGGAATTAAAGGCATACTCAGCCCAGGAAAGTAATTCCGCCCAGTCATCCTGGGAGTCAGAGACGAAGCACCTTAAATACTTCTCGAGAGATTGATTGACCCTCTCGGTCTGTCCATTAGATTGAGAGTGATATCCTGAAGAGAAGGAGAAAGAAATGCCCAGTCTTCTGGTGAAGGTCCTCCAGAATCTGGAAACAAATTGAGAGATCCGATACGATGGATGTGGGAATGCCATGGATCCGGAAAATTTCTTTGGAGAAAATATCGGCTAGGGCGAGTGAGGAGGATAATCCTTTGGGAGGAATAAAATGTGCCATCTTGAAAAACCGATCCACCACTACTAGAATGGTGTTCATGCCATTCACCTAGGCAATTCGACAATAAAGTCCATGGATATGTGAGACCAGGGGCGCTCCGGGATGGGTAAGCGCAAAAGAAGACCATGGGGTCTCTGGCGAGGAATCATATTGAGTGCACATACCGGACAGGCCCGGGTAAATTCAAGGATGGATTTGGCCATATTGGGCCACCAAATGGTGCGACTGATGAGATCCAAAGTCTTCTTGTAGTCTGGGTGTCCTGCCGAACGGGAAGCATGCCCCCATTCCAGAATCTCTGGAATAAACTTGGCCTCCACGTATAAGGTGTCCTTCGGGATCTCAAGATCGCTAGGAAGGTGTCTTTGAGACTTGATGATCCTCTCGAGATTCTTGAATGTAGCGACCGCGAGGATCTTTTGCTTGGGAAGGATAGACTCTGTAGTCTTCTCCGGTCTCTCATCAGAAGAATATTGTCTAGAGAGAGCATCCGCCTTAACGTTCTTAGTGCCGGGAATGTACAGACGAGGTCACGACTATTCTAAAACAAACCAGTGTCAATCACCAAAAGACCCAGGAACCGCCAGAATACATGCCTTAAACATGCCTTAAACTAGCCCCAGCATTTCTGCATTGATTAATGGCCCATCAGATTAACAGTGGGGGTCCCTGGCAGTCCCATTCAAACTGAATGGGACTGCCAGGGACCCCTGCTGTGTTAATCCTATGGGTCATTAGTCAATGCAGAAATGCCTCAAACTTGCCTCAAACTAGCCCAGCACATACCCTGAATGTAACCCGGCTAGTTTAAAGCAAGCTTTAGGATCGTCGTGGCCTCGTCTGTAAGAAAAAATAAAATTAAACCTGGAGAAAATAACGACCAGCGGGCTTGGCGGGGACCTAAGCGGCGGGCATTCTCGATGTATAAAAGATTTTTGTGGTCCGTGAGAATAGTGTACAGCTCTTTTGACCCCTCCAACAGATGCCTCCATTACTGAAGGGCCAACTTGATGGCCAAAAGTTCCCTATTGCCCACATCATAGTTCCTCTCAGCTGGGGAAAACTTCTTCGAGAAAAAACCGCAAGGGTGAAGTTTATCCTGGGGAGAAAATCTTTGGGATAGGACAGCACCGGCCCCACAGTCCAAAGCGTCTACCTCTAGGGTGAAAGAAAAATTGGTGTCCGGGTGTCGATGGATGAGAGCTGAGACAAATGCTTGTTTCAGTGTTTCAAAAGCTGTGACTGCCTCAGGAGACCAAGGCGAAGGATCAGTTCCTTTTTGGGTCAGTGCCGTGATCGGAGCGATGATGGTGGAGAAGTTACAAATAAACTTCCGGTAATAATTGGAAATGCCTAGGAACCGCTGAATAGACTTGAGGGAGTCGGGTTGCGGCCAATCTATTACGGCTTTAAGTTTCTCAGGGTCCATGGCCAATCCCGTGTTGGAAATAATATACCCAAGAAAAGAGGTGGTAGACTGGTGAAAGAGACATTTCTCCCTCTTGGCAAACAATCGGTTCTCTCGGAGGTGGGAGAGTACAAACTTGGTATGGAGGATATGATCCTGTAGATTCTTGGAAAGAATAAGGATGTCATCCAGATAAACAATTACAAAACGATTAAGGACATCCCAAAAGATGTCGTTGATAAAGTCCTGAAAAACCGCCGGGGCGTTGCATAAGCCGAAGGGCATCACGAGATACTCGTAGTGGCCGCAACGGGTGTTGAAGGCGGTCTTCCATTTGTCGCCCTCCCGGATGCGAATAAGATTATACGCCCCGCGAAGGTCAAGCTTGGAGAACAGGTTAGCACCTTGAAGTCTTTCGAATAGTTCAGAGATGAGTGGAAGTGGGTAACGGTTCCTCACCATAATGCGGTTCAGTCCTCGGTAGTCTATACACGGTCTGAGAGTATCGTCCATTTTCTTGACGAAAAAGAATCCAGCTCCTGCGGGCGAATTGGAGTGCCGTATAAAGCCCCGCTTCAGGTTCTCACGGATATATTCGTTCATGGCTTCCGTCTCAGGTAGAGAGAGGCCGTCACAGTGCGCCGCAACGTGCCGCGTCTCCACGCTTCGCACACGCATCCGGCCGGCGGCATTACTTCAAATAAAAGCTGCCGCTACTGTATGCTTCTTTCTTACGACCAGTGGACTACTGCTGCGGAGCCATCTCAAACTGGATCTCGCATTGATTGAGAAAACCACGACAGGCGTGTGGATCCCCCGCATACAGTTTAGGTGCTGGGATCTTCGGGCCTGAGGTCGCGGCGGATACTGGTTCTGGCGACAGTGGCGGTGTGGCCACAGGTGGTGCCTGAAAAGAAAGGTCCTGTACCTGTTGAGTGAGGAGAGCCATTTGATCAGTTAGGGCCTGGACTTGTTGATACATGGCCATCATCATGAAGGCCATGTCAGTCTGGTCTGCGTCTTGTGGGCTCGACATAATGTTACGCCGGTGCTGCCCGCAGACCAGACTCGTCCCTTATACTGAGGTGGGGACGTATATGTGCACGCACCCGCAGCAGAAGGAGTGTGGTGTTTTGGCGTTGCCAGGCCAGGTGTGAATAGGTGTAGCAATACTTGCCGGTACCGGTACAGAAGAGACGAAGTCGTTGCCGTTAGCCAAGGTCGGGGAGAGAGAAATCCGGGAGGTCGAGGTCCAAGCTGTGGTCGAGGGATGAGAGAAGCTGCAAGGTCAAGTGGGAGCTGGGGTCTAGAGCCAGATAGGAACGTCCGCCAAGCTGGGTCGCAACCTGAATAAACGAAGACAAAGGGAGAGCCAGAATAGACGTCCGTAGCAATGTCGAGCAATGTGGGAAAGGCAGGACAGGCATTACTGCTGCGGCACAGTTTATTCGAGCATTTGCCCGTTCTGTGCCGCAGCAGTAGCCTGGCGCGCGCCCGAGTGTGACGGGCGCACGCCGAAGCAGCGGAAGAGCGCCCTCCGATCGGGGTGCTCTCCCTACCGCTGCCGGGTCCGCCGGGTCCCCCGGAACCCCCTGCCGCTGTCCCGCGATCGCGGGACACCAGGGCTCCCTCGGGGAGCCCCTGGACACGCGTGCAGGGGGCGCACGCTCCCGATGACGCGTGACCGCGCGTCTATGACGCGCGGCACGCCGAGGGGCGGCCACTAGCAAGCCGGGAGATTTCCCGGCTTGCGGTACCGACCACACTTCAATAAAGTGTGTCGGTAGTGTATATAGTGCGGCTGGCGAATAGGAAGAGGGGGCAGACCTGGAGGAGTGCATGGAGCTGTGTAAGGAAGAATGCAGGTGAGCAGTCTTGTGACATGATTGACGGCTGTGTGTGTGTTGGGGGCGGCGCCTCATTGCAGGAGCAGTGAATAAATTAACTTGGGTCCGGCACGCCCTCCGTAACGAGGGGGAGCGCGCGCCCGTGAGACAATACCGCTGCCGGAGTCCCAGCCACCCGCGGGACAGCGGCCACCCGCCAGGGACGAAGGGGGAGTCCTCCAATCGCGGGAATCGGAAGGGACCGGCAAGGGGGGCGTCCAGCAGCAGCGGGTACATTGACAGGTAAGGAGGGGTCACGCTGCGACCGCTGTGACCCCTGAATCCTCACAGTATGTAACAGGGACTTATCATCGTTTGAGAGAAATGGCCTCTAAATCCAGCAGTGTGCTGGTTAATTGCACGCAGGCAATCAACCAGACTCCACCTGGCTGATTAGGACTCTTAGAAAAAGCCTGATGTGAGAAACAGGAGAGAGATTCCTGAGTTCACAATTGGGCTGACACAGGAAAGCAGAGAAGCCAGCACACAGACACTGCCTTGAGCACAAAGGAGACACCCAGAGACCTATATTTCCTGGACACAGAGGTCCCAGGAACCTGCAAGAGACTGACATGGCGGGCCACCTGCTTAAGGTACTTCCTGAGACTTTGGGGTGATAGGCTGGTAATGGGAATATCCCTCCAGTTCCGCAGATAGGGTCTGGGAAAGTAAGTTAGCCCTTACAAAGGGATAAGCGGTTTGTTATTTTGTTATTTCTGTATGTTTTGCCTGGATAAAGGAACAGGCTCAATAAAGCCAAGATATCATTTCACCCTAATCGATCTCCATTATATGAACCCCTGCACACATCTCTTACAGCAACCAAGCCCAATGTATATTGTATTTTGCAAAGAAAGTTGAAAGTAGAACATTTTACAATGTCCCCAAACCCGCTCCCACTTAAATTTGAATTGTTATAGCATTTTTAACTGTACTGAACTAGAGCCTAATTCACTAAACAGCAGTGGCAGTTATTGTTACTAATCTATACAGAACTTGGGCTAAATTAGCATAAGGCCTACTGGGTACCCTTCACAAACTAAACAATCTGCTACTGCACACAAAATTAAAGAAAGACACTTATCAGTTGTTTTATTCAAATATAGCATGTGATGTTCCCTCAGATAACACAACACATTGCATTACAATGCAGAATATCACAAAGTTTGTATAGGATTTATTGGCAGTGATGGTTCAGAGCAGTGTTTCCCAACCTGGGTTTCCGCCAGAAGATCAAAAGGGAGCCACTGGATTTCTCAATCTCCCAGAGCATGGAGAGAGCAGGGCTGTTGCTAGGTGGCTGGGCAGTTTCCTCCACTCTGATTTGCTGCATTACCCAGCAGCAGCCAATCAGTAGGTGGTGTCATGAGCCTGGGGGTGTGGCCAAAGCAGAGGCGGAAGCAGCATGGCCAAGAGAGAGGCGTGTCTGTGTATTTGTTCTGTCTTGTTTCTGTCTCCTGTGACTGTCTTCCCCCTCTGTCTCCTGTGGTAACATTGTGTCTTCTTTTATGGATAACATCCATACAGGGTACAAAAATAAATCTTTATTCTGTCCCAATTTTGTAAAGGGCCCTCATTTGTGCACTTTTGAAAGATTGGTGGAAAGAGATTTAGATATTTTATCTAAGGGTGTTTCATTTGGAGCACACCCCACCAATCTCTCTTTATCTGAACGCAAACAATTGAGTGATTTACAAAAACATAAGTCACTCATAATCAAAACTGCAGATAAAGGAGGAGCCATAATTATACAATCTTCAAAGTCATATGAAATTGAAGCTCAACGCCAACTTAGTGACATCGTGTCATATTCTAGGTTACCATCTAATCCCACAGTTTCATTTAAGAGAGAACTGGTTGAGTTGTTAGAATTGGGGAGAATCTTGCAAGTCATAGACAAAAATGAATATGAATTCTTGTTTACTCCGTATCCCATCGTGCCGATATTCCACCATCTCCCAAAGATCCACAAATCACTGGAGAACCCTCCGGGGCGCCCCATAGTCTCCAGTATTGGATTTTTGGGAGATTGTCTCTCTCAGTACGTTGATTCGTTCCTGCAACATCTGGTCAAGCTTCTACCTTCATATATTAGAGACACAGTAGATCTCATCAAGTCATTAAATGAAATCCAATGGTCTAAATCTTACGATTGGGTGACAATGGATGTCTCATCTTTATACAGCATAATTGACCATGACCAAGGGATGGCTGCTGTTCAACACTATCTACACAAATCAGATTTATCGGGAGCACAAAAAAAAATTCTGTTAAACTCTATTAAATTTTTATTAAATCACAATTATTTTATGTTTGATGATCACTTTTTTCTTCAGTCACGGGGCACTGCTATGGGGACTTCCTTTGCCCGATCTTATGCAAATTTATTTATGGGTTTTTGGGAGAGCACTCACATTTATGGCAGTAATAATTCATTCAGGGATCACATAATTTTCTTTAAAAGGTATATCGATGACCTGATCCTGATCTGGGACGGTATTATTGATATGTTAGGCACATTCATCGATATACTAAATACTAACCAATTTAATTTAAATTTCAC